>NW_015661993.1:153620-159491 GCF_001515625.1 Sinocyclocheilus rhinocerous | reverse complement strand
TATTGAGGGCAGCCGGCAGCGAGTCCCCCGTTCCCTGCTCCTCCCCAATCATGGCGGATGGCAGCAGGCTCCGGCCTCCTGGCGAACGGGCAGACTCCTCTGCTCCCTCACGGACGGCAGCCACCCCTCCTCGACCCAGGAGCGCAGCAGCGAGCTCTCCGTCCCACCTTGTCTTCCATAGTTCCAGCACCAACGCTTCGGGCAGCCACCGGCGGTCTCTCCACTTGTTCCTGCTGCCCGATCTCCTCAGCACCGCGATCCCCCTCAGCAGCGAGGGCTCTCTGACAGCGTGACCCTCCTTCCTCCCGGGTTTCAGCACCAATGTAACACCGATTTTGCAAATTGAATCAACGTTGATAACGCAACGTTGTTTCACCGTTGTACCTTTCAACATGGGTGAATACACAACTGTATGTTCAATTAGAACCTAGTTTGCATTTAGATCAACACTGTACATTATAAAGGTTAAAAATCAAATGACTGGAAGCAATGGCTTTACAATCAACTTCAATAAACTACCACTGGCTCAAAATTGTAAAACATCAGTTTTATTTTGGAAACATACTGTATAAAATAGATGCACCTCAGAACGAGCAGACAAAACACAATGAATGCGGTTATTGCTTTCGGAGGTGGATGCTGCTGTTTGGGAACGCAGTCGTTTAACAGTTCTGGGAGGCAATTAGGCCTATACGGAAATACTTTGATGACAGACTTTGCTCTGGCATTTCTGAATGACCATATAACAACATTTCAGATGCTGTGGAACAAGATCGGTCTGCTGGTTAGTCAGGATTTGGCGTCCCATAGCGCAAAGTCACATTACTTTTTTGATGCGCTTGGAGGAATTTATTCGCAAAATGCATTTCCATTTCTCATTATTCGCATTAACCCTTTTTCGCACAAGTCAAAAACCACCTCAAGCGAGCGTAAAAACTTTTTAGCGAATTAAGGCATTTTATTCTAAATTCAGCTATTGATAAACGTTCTGAAAACGTTAGCATAAAAACATTATAATTGCGTTGTTAGTGGAACTTTCTAAAAACATTAGCATTAAAAATTTTATCATTGCGTTGTTAGTGGAACGTTCTAAAAACATTAGCATAAAACGTTATCATTGCATTGTTAGTGGAACGTTTTAAAAGCAGCATTAAAAACGTTATTACGTTGTTAGTGGAACGTTTTAAAAATGTTAGTATAAAAACTTCTTCTGGGGGATGTTTGAAGAAATGTAAGAAAATTTAAGGATGAGTATAATGAAAAATAATAACTCAAATAATACCTCATTATCAGTTAACATTTTTGGTATTTCAGTGTAAATTGAACAATGAACATTCTTAAAACTAGCGTAATTTTTCTGTTCTTGAGGTTGCCAACAAATGTTCTAATAATATTAAGTTCACTACTTAAAGTTGGCTTGTTGTATGTGTTGTTAGTGAAATATTCTTTAAATGTTACAGCTGTGACACTTCACATTTAAAATAAAAACAAAATTATATCAATTTTGTCCATCAATCAGATATATAAAATCCGTTCTAACTTGCAGTGTACTTAAAAGTCACTATCAAAATATAAAGTGTCACTTTATTTCACATCAAAGTTTCTCTGACACCATACATGTCAGAGTTTTTTTCTTCTTCTCTCAGTCGCTTTGGCTCATTTATCAGATCAGAAATGAAATTCTCAACACTACTTGTTCAAACTCCACATCATCTAGTCACTTGTGCACTTCATAAAAGCAGTTTCTCATTCTTTTGAACAAGTTGCAAATGCTTGATACATTCATGCAATTGATTATGTACAATTGTCTACGTTATCAATTGCTATTGTTATGTTGCTCAAAATGTATATGGTTCTCTGTCAAATAGCCTTATCCCTCACAACATATATAGTACTGTAGTTACAGCTAACTTTGGCTAACATTCTCTCAAAGTTAACAAAAAATGTTCTTGCAGTAAGGTTAGTAGAACGTTTTCTTAACGTTATCTGCCCTTGATAAACTTTATAAAGTCGTTAGCATAAAAACGTTGTCATTGCCTTGTTAGTGGAACGTTTTAAAAATGTTATTAAAATAGGTCTTGACAAAATGAGTCGTAATCTGCATAGCGACCTAATTTGTGTATCTAATGACACAAAGAATAAGCCATTCCAGTGGCCTTTTCCCCCCTGGCCTGAGAGAGAAAAAAACTTTTGTTTGTGCGCCCCTATTTTTGAGCATTTTCTGAAAAACCACATACCCAAATAAAAATGTCTGTAGCTCTTGAACCCTGTGGTCTATATTTATAAATCTGGTATTGTTTGAAACTAGACACTTGAACCTTTGTTACTCTGGAGTCATAATAACTTAAAATTAGTATAGCAACAGAGTAAAACAAGGTAAAATGTACATGAAAACCAAAACAGATTTGATCAGTGATCATTTTAGAGCTAATAAACACACAAAATATTTTTTTACATTTATAATTGTAATTTTTTTTCTCTGCTAATTATTATGAATATCCAGTTACTGAAAAACTAAAGCAAAACACTTCCATCCATCAAAACTTTGCTGGCTAGGCATTGGCTGGCTTCAAACAGCCAAAAACTGCGGTGTGCCGATTGGCACCTCGCTAAGCCTGTCAGCGACTCCCTCTCTGTTCTGGGTTATAACATAGCCTGTGATTGAAGGAGAGAGACTGGGAGGGCTCATTTTGGTCGGAAGAGACTATTCTACAGGTGCATCTCAAAAAATTAGAATGTCGTGGAAAAGTTCATTTATTTCAGTAATTCAACTCAAATTGTGAAACTCGTGTATTAAATAAATTCAATGCACACAGACTGAAGTAGTTTAAGTCTTTGGTTCTTTTAATTGTGATGATTTTGCAGTTGGCAACACTGCCGTTCACTTTGTACATGTTTAAATGGCCGGTCCTTCAGCATTTATGTTAACCCTTTCCTCTCTGGTGTATTGATTTAAAAAACAAGCTCAGAACATGGATCTTGAGTGTTTTAGCTGTCAAATGATATATAGTTTATGATAGTTGATTGAATATTGTTTTAAAACAAAGGTAATAAAAAGCACAGACACGCCTTGTGCGGGTTAACAGGTTAAAAGTCAGAAGACACTTAATTTATTCTCAAACAGTTTTTCTGACATTTGCAATAACAGTGAAGGAGAAAATGCACTTGCAAAGTGTATACATTATATGATCTTAATTCCCCACGAAATCATCTACGTGTAGCGTGAAAAGGTGGGCGTGGCTTTGGAACGTACGTGCGCGTCAATCAAACACAGCGGGAAGGACACAACTGCCAAACATTTACAGTGAGATGGCGCCTGTCAGGTAAGTTCTGTGACTTTTGTTGGATATATGAATAAATTATGTTTATCATCACACTGATGATTAGCTTATATTTGCAGCAAGTGCTGCTATTCTGATAAAATTATAGCTAGGTGATCGATTTGTATGAACAAGCAAAACTGAGGTTACAACAGTACACAAATGTGTAAAAAATAAAGGCAAAAATAAATTTGTAGAAGTCTTTAGACTCGCTGTTTTTCAGTGTCCTCTAGTTCGCTCTTTCAATATAGCAAAACTGATTCCCCTTCAGGAACTCGAGCTGCATTGAAACGCTTCGGGTACGCCTTCAGCGTGACCACGCTCTGAATCACATGTGTAATCAGTCCAATGGATGGGCGAGACGCCACATAACGACCAGGAAGCTTAAAAGCACGTGCGGTGGAACCGGCGTCAGCTTTTCATTCAGCAAGCGCTCTGTGTGTCAGTCGCTATCTGTTTGTGAGTCTTATTTAGTGTTGTTTGTACACTGATAAGCTCCATTATGTCAAAGCTTCAGTAAAGAGAAGTTTTGGGCGAGAGCAGGCAGCGTTCGGGCTGTGTGTTTCTCCCTGCCCGTGGGAAAAAAAAGATATTCGGGTGGGGACACACACAGTTTGTGTGTTGTCTGCTTGGGAGCGAAGCACGCAGAGTCAACTCATTGTCAAAGTCATTGCGAGCATTTTGTTACTGCCTTGCTTCGCTCTCAGAAGGCTCTCTTTGAAGAGGCAGCCTTCACTAGCGTTTCTCGTGGTGCCGGCCCCGCTTTCGCCGAGGCGGAGCGGCGGCTGAGCTCCTGGGTTTCGCATATGGATCCGGTGGAGGGAATGTAGACGGGCGAGTCCCTGTTTTATTCCTCAACCACCAGATCCGGCACCCGCTCTTGGGGTTTCGGAAGCCCGCGCTGCGGCTTTTCCCCCCGGGCAGAGAGTGCGACGCTCCGCCTGTCTTTCTCCAAGGAGAGTGATACGGAGGGCGTCAAAGAGCTCGCCAGTTGCACAAGCATCAGTTACACAAGCATATTATGCCTAATATTATAATGAGCAGCATTAATGGGGAGTGGAGCTCGCGCAGTCGGCTCTCAGGGGGATGACTGTGCTTTTCCCGCTGTTAAGCGCTCCGCTCTCACCGGGCACGAGGAGTGTGTCCGTGCCTGTGATCTTGCGATTGCGGTCCCGCTGCTGCTGAGGCACGGCGGCAACTGAGATCAGGGGGATCGCACATGATCTGGCAGACGGGTTGGAGACGGCTCTTCCTATCTCCACCCGCGTTCCCTAGATCTAGAGCTCGTTCTCGAGGCTTGGAAGCCCGCGCTGAGGTTTCTTCCCCCTCTGGGTGAGAGCTCGCTGCTGCAGCCATCTTTCTCCGAGGAGATTGATATTGTTTGTGTGACTGAGCGGCTCGCGTGCTGCTGAGACAACGTGTATATCACATAATTTCGGTTTTTGATGTGAATCTTACTACACCAGACCGTATTTACTCGTCTGGTTGTTTGACTGCATTTAATTCTGAGGAATAAAATGAAGTATTTATCTGACTATGAGAAGTTAGATAAACAGGGGCTCTTGGGATAAAAATTTTGCGAGTGAGAGCACACGTTTACCTCTCTTCCTACGAGGAGGTTGAGGCGGTCCGCAGGGGCTGCTGGGCGGGAGCAGTCCCAACCTACCGTGTTCCAGCTCCTCATTCTGGGGGCGTCACTTCTCCTACGCCGCAGAGTCTAGATTCAGAGTGGCGCTCCCAGGCCGAAGGCTTCTAGCGAAAGGCAGTTCTGCGGACCGTCATTTTTGCTGGATAGTCTTTGTCTTAAACGTCCTGACACCTAAGGCCTAGGACTTTTTGAGGGCCACCTCCCTCTGGGGAAGAACGGTGTATACCGCATTACACAGTGCCCGTCTCTATTCAGTGCCCTCCTGCCAACCCTGCCGGTGTTCCAGGGCGCAGCGGTCTCCGGCAAGCGCTTCTCCCGGAAACGTAGCAGTACTAAGAGGCTCGCTACCTCTACAGAGGTCTCTAGAGCAGCTAGTACGGCCGTCCCCTGCCGGTCCACCGCTTCAGGGCACCGAGCTAGCTGCTCTAGGTGCACCAGAGACCAGTCTCGTGAGACTGGTTCCTTTAGGAGGTCACCTGGTGGTGTGGGAGCCCCTGCCAAGCGTGCTTTATTGGGTCCTGCCCCGAGCAGGCTCTGGTCTAGTCTTCCTAGCCGACGACGTGGGTCTGAGGGCCGTCATTTTCAATAGGAGACTTTAGCTATGAGAGTCCTGATAGCGCTTCTCTCAGTTACTGCCCGGAAACGTAGCGGTGCTAAGAGGTCTTAGAGGTCTCCACGGAGGTCTCTAAAGCAGCTAGTATGGCCGTCCCCTGCCGGTCCGCTGCTTCAGGGCACTGAGCTAGCCGCTCTGGTTACACCAGAGATCAGTCTCCCGAGAGACTGATTCCCTTAAAGCTGCAGTCCGTAACTTTTTTTGGTTAAAAATGATCCGAAATCAATATTTGAGGAAGTACATAACCAGCCAGTGTTCAAAACTATCGCCTTACTTTAGCCCGATTCACA
>NW_015661993.1:150049-151348 GCF_001515625.1 Sinocyclocheilus rhinocerous | reverse complement strand
CATGTGAGGATCCTGCAGGTGGCGGATCGTTTATAGCCTTTTCTCACAGCAGCCAGAATAATTAAATGTATCATTTTGATGGCGGATTGTAATCCAGAAAGGATTATGTGTTTATGAAACATGTGAATGAAATTAAATTATATTCCAGTTATAAATGTGCTTCTGATTACAGATAGCCTGGAATTACAGGTATTCAAACAGAAATGGCGACAAAGAGGCAAAACTTATGGACTGCAGCTTTAAGTAGACTATTTGGCAGCATGGAAACTACTGCCAAATGTGCCTCAGTGGGTCCTTCACACTGTAGAGAGAGGCTACAGAATCCAGTTGGTTCTCCTCCGCCTCAGTTCAGCGGGGTTATCCACACTTTGGTGGGTCCCGAGCAGGCTCTGGTAATGGAACGAGAAGTAAACACTCTCTTGAGGAAGGAGGCCCTCGAGTATTATGTCTAAGAGGACCTCGGCCAAACGGCCCTGACAATTCCACCGTCAGGGCCACGAGGGCAGCCCACCACGGGGAGGAGAGGTACACACCTCAGCACACGGTGCCCGATCCTCCTCAGTGCCCTCGGGGAGACTTACTGATGCCCCTGCCACCCTCGGTGCTTCAGGGCCCAGTAGGCTCCAGCGAGCAAAATTCTCAGCTGCCGCCCGGCGACGGTACGGCACGGGAAAGCTCGCCCCCTCAGATGAGGGCGCTAGAGAGCATAGATCGGTTTTTCCCTGCCGGTCAACCGCTTCAGGGTACCGAAGTGGCTCTTCTAGTAACACCAGACGCCAGTCTCGAGAGACTGGTTCCCTTAGTAGATGTTCTGGCAGCGTGGAAACTTCTGCCGAATGTCTCACAATGGGTCCTGCAGACTGTAGAGAGAGGTTACAGAATTCAGTTAGGTTCTCGTCCACCTCGCTTCAACGGGGTCATTCCTACACTAGTGGGTCCCGAGCAGGCTCTGGTATTAGAACAAGAAGTAAACGCTCTCGTGAGGAAGGAGGCCATCGAGGTGGTCCCTCCTCACGAAAGAGAATCCAGGTTCTACAGCCGGTACTTCATTGTTCCGAAGAAGGATGGAGGGTTGCGTCCTGTTTTAGATCTGTGTCAGTTGGACCGCTCAGTCATGCGACTGAAGTTCAGAATGCTCATACTCAAACAAATCGTGTCTCAGATCAGGTCCGAGGACTGATTTGTCACGATCGATCTAAACGACGCATACTTCCATATATCCATCCTTCCTCATCACAGGAAGTTCCTGAGGTTCGCTTTGGGGGCAAAGCTTACCAATATCGGGTTCTTCCTTTCGGC
>NW_015661993.1:145498-149736 GCF_001515625.1 Sinocyclocheilus rhinocerous | reverse complement strand
ACCGCTCAGTCATGCGACTGAAGTTCAGAATGCTCATACTCAAACAAATCGTGTCTCAGATCAGGTCCGAGGACTGATTTGTCACGATCGATCTAAACGACGCATACTTCCATATATCCATCCTTCCTCATCACAGGAAGTTCCTGAGGTTCGCTTTGGGGGCAAAGCTTACCAATATCGGGTTCTTCCTTTCGGCACACTTTCACCAAGTGTGTGGATGCTGCTCTGGCTCCGCTGCGACTCCAGGGATTCTGCATACTCAACTACATCGACAAATTGTTGATATTAGCTCTTTCAGAGCAGACAGCGGTTCTGCAACGAGATGTCGTTCTCGCGTGATACCTCTTGGCCTGCTGTACATGAGACCCCTACAGTGGTGGCTCAAGACCAAGGGGTTCTCCCCGAGGGGAAACCCGCTTCACATGCTCAAGGTCACGCGGAGGTGCCTCCGTGCCTTAGACATGTGGAGGAAACCTTGGTTCTTGACTCAGAGCTTGGTGCTGGGAGCTCCTTGTTGCCGTGTAATGCTAGCGACGGACGCGCCCCTCACCGGTTGAGGAGCGGTCATGAGTGGCCGCTCGGCCCGTGGTCTGTGGAGCGGCCGCCATCTCACGTGACACTTCAACTGCCTGGAGATGCTGGCCATGTTTCTAGCAAAGTTGAAAAACGTTCTCCCGGACCTAAGAGGTCGCCATGTGTCTATGCGCACCGGCGACACAGCGGCGGTCTCTTATATCAACCACCAGGGAGGTCTGCGTTCGCGCCCCCTTTACAGGCAGGCACAACAGATCCTTGTGTGGTCCCAGGGCGAACTCCTCTCACTGAGAGCAGTTCACATTCCTGGACTTCTCATTATGGGAGCAGACATCCTGTCGAGGCAGGGGCTGAGGCCCGGGGTACGGAGAGTTTTGGCCAGGCTCAGGTGGACCTGATCGCGACTCGAGAGACATCGCACAGTCCCCTCTTGTACTCTCTGACTCATCCAGCTCCACTGGGGCTGGATGCCATGGTACAGAAGTGGCAGAGGCTTCGTCTGTACACTTTTCCCCAATTGCTCTGCTCCCGGGAGTTCTGGAGAGAGTGCGCCGGGACAGAGTCCGGCTGCTGTTAGTAGCCCCATTCTGGCCGGGCCGAGTATGGTTCTCGGACCTGATTTCCCTCTCCGACGGCTTTCCATTGAGATTCCCGTCAGGAGGGACCTCCTCTCACAGGAGGAGGGCACGATATTCCACCCCCGTCCGGAGTTGGTACAGTTCTGGAGTTCCTGCAGGCCCTTCTCTCCGCAGGGTTGACCTACTCCACCCTGAAGGTCTACGTGGCAGCCATTGCGGCCTACCATGCCCCTCTCGGTGGCCAGTCAGTGGGCAGACACCCCCTGGTTACATGTTTCCTCCTCGGTGCGCTGAGGTTGAGGTCTCCGGCCAGAGAAGCTTATGCTAAGCAGTGGATCAGGATGCTATTCCATAGCCTCGAGTACTCTGATCTCCCCTCTCTTTTGGGGGTCAAGACTCACTCCTTCTGAAGTTGGCCTTTGGGCGGGATGTCCCTGCCTACTTTGTCAGGTGCCTACCTGCATTCTGCGCCACCCCTGGCTCCTTCTCTCGCTTTAGCTGTGCTCTTCCACACTAGGCAGGGACTTGTAAGTCTGGCGGCGTGGGCATTCTCGTTCCCGAAGCATTTCGACACAGCTCGAGTTCCTGAAGGGGAACGGTTCAGGTTACGCATGTAACCATGGTTCCCAGAAGGGAATGAGACGCTGCGTCTCGATGCCATACTTCCGGCATCCCTGCAAGCGCTTGCTTCATTCCTAGAAGCTGACGCCGGTTCCACCGCACGTGCTTTTAGCTTCCTGGTCGTTACGTCACCCCGCCCGTGACGTCTCGCCCTTCCATTGGACTGATTACACATGTGATTCAGAGCGTGGTCACGCTGAAGGCATTCCCGAAGCGTTTCGACGCAGCGTCTCGTTCCCTTCAGGGAACCATGGTTACATGCGTAACCTGAGACGTTTTCATTACACCGTGTTCTTCCCCGAGTTATTAGCAAGATTAGCTTATGAATGTCCTGCGCCCGCACATTTTCCCTCCTGTTTTCCGTTTCATGTAAAAGTTTAAAGTCAGTTCATCAGAGTGAAATCCATGTACTTAGATTAGCTTTTTGGATCGACTGCATAACGCCTGACTTTTTGAGCGGAAGGCCTGTGATCGGACGCCGAGGTTGCTTTGTTTCTTCTTGATAGGTGAGTAACACCGTGTCTACACCGGACGCGCCGCAACAGCTAAAGTCTGTCTTCATAAATAGAACGCAGCAGCAGTTTTCTGTTGGGGATTTGTTGTGCCGCATCCAGTGTAGACAGCATCACTTGATTATAATGAGTTCCATATTATTTTGTCGCGCCGCACCGCTCGCGTCCGGTGTAGACACGGTGTAACATTGGTTTTGCTTTGTTTCACAGAACTAGGCTAATCGTTGCCTGGGTTGCGTACTTATGTGTGGGGTGGAGCTATCAAAATAGGGGCGAGACCCTTTTGGGGTAGGGGCGTGTTTGTTTTGGTGATTTGAAATATCAACATTGGCTACAAGAAATCACTTACCCCACCTTTAATGGTCATAAAGTGTGAGATAAGATGTTAACTAAATATTTAATATTCGAGAGCTGTTTTACAATACAAATGTTAAACATCAGGTTTGCAAACTAATCAATTCTAATTTCGCCATTTTTAAATTTAATATAGGCCTATATTTTCATGATATATAATGTAATAATTCGTTTTGTCAATGTGAGGATGCAAAAAAAAACATAAGATTAATAATGTAAGTGCACATATTGTGAATTAATTTGATACACTTAGTTACCAAGATTTCGGGAAATTATGATATGTGAAACATATATCATTTGACCTTATGTTTACTTTCTTCACTGACACAGACGAGAATCACTATTATCAAAGCTCAGTTTTAGGAGAGTAAGAGACAGAGCAAGATAAGGAGACAGAGAAAAACAAACAGTGATGGAGATGAGGGAGCAGGTATTGGCAAATAATCTGCCCACATGGTTTTAGATCAGATAAATCAAAAATGTTCTTACATTTGGGACCTCTAATTATAAAACCCAGTGCCTATAGTAACAACAACTGTGGTAATATAACAGTTTGTTAAAATATTTAAAATGCAACCCTAGATCTTTAGTAATTTTGTACAAATGTTTTAGTAAACATGATTAATTATTTACTACTATTTTTAAATTTACTAAATTTAATTTACTATTTAACTACTAAAATAATTAGCTAAAATGAATTTTGTCATTTTAAGTGGACTTTGATATCAAGTGTTCAGTAAAAACAGAGCAGTGGTATCTCAATGTATATTTTATTAATAGTAGTCAATGTCAATGCTATGTTTCATCAATAAATTAACCTGTTATTTATCACAGTTTCTAATTAGTTTTTTCCTTTATTCTCTTGTCTTTGACAGTGGTATTTCAACAATCGCTCGAGGAGTCTGACCAAGACTGGTATGATCATTTTTACCCTTTTTATGAGGACAGAAGTATCTCACGTTTCGGTTTTAATAAATCATTCAGCCCTAGGATAACATATGTTGTCAGCTCAGGAAAAGATGTAGAAAATTGAAGAGAAGTATGGCTTGAAGTGTAGTTTAAATTTGTGTGTGTGTTTGTGACTTATTAGATGCCTGTCAACGCAGTTTTGGAGATCGTCTTTGAGATCGCATCGAGATCAGTCTTAGCACAGGTTGGTGTCTTTCTGTTTTGAATCGATGTACAGTTAATGAGATGCAAACCAGTGTAAGATTAATGGGAGAGTGATGTTAATACGTGTAAACTCAAGCTTATGACTAGACAAATCAATTAATCAGTGTAGCACATTCAACAAGTTATTACTTAAGTCAACCCTCTATACTGCGAGTAAATCACTCGCATATGCGACTAAATCTTCACCCTGGGCGACTAAATGATGTCTAATATTATAGCCACTGGCTAATAAATTCTCATATTTTACTCGCCAGTGTGTGAGTTGGAGGCTAAGTATAAGTTTGGCACAGATATATTTTCACTCACAGTACACTCTGCCTGAGCGCTTCAGAGTTTCACTCTCCGTCAAGCGATCTGTGCTGTTTTTCAGTTCATCTGAATGGATGTGCAACGCACAACGTACCGTAAACTCTAGTGTGAAGGCGCACGACTCGCCGTCGCTTTGTTTCACACACACGCAGCGAGA
>NW_015661993.1:140259-142440 GCF_001515625.1 Sinocyclocheilus rhinocerous | reverse complement strand
TTTGAACGTTTTCATCTAATTTGAACAAAACCGTGATAATATTGATAATCTTGATAACTTTGGTCACTATAATCGTGATATGAAATTTTCATACCGTTACATCCCTAATGTGCTGACACGAAGTTCAAATGATTTTCAATGGTTGCTTTGTCGCGTCCTGTTGCAGCGCAGACACGGTGTCAGCAAACCTCTACATTGCGAGTAAGTCACTCGCATATGCGACTAAATCTTCACTCTGGGCGACTAAATGATGTCTAATATTAGCCAATGGCTAATAAATTCTCATATTTTACTCGCCAGTGTGTGAGTTGGAGGCTAAGTATAAGTTTGGCACAGATATATTTTCACTCACAGTACACTCTGCCTGAGCGCTTCAGAGTTTCACTCTCAGTCAAGCGATCTATGCTATTTTTCAGTTCATCTCAGTGGATGTGCAGCGCACCTGTATTTTGTGTATCGTAAACTCTAGTGTGCAGGCACATGCCTCGCCGTCACTTTCTCACACGCAAAGAGAGACACAGAGCGAGAGAGTCTTGCATACCATGCAGAATTGATGCGCTACATGTAAACGATATTCTTTGTTGTATTTTCCTGTCAAAATAATGGAGTTCCTTTGGAATTCTTCAGCTTTTAAGAACGGCTGGTTTCTCCGGTAGTGGGCGGAACTAATGCGCAAACGGCAATCTCATTGGCTGGTGCTCACCTATTATAGTCCCTGTTTTGATTTCAGCAAATCAATGTAAGCGAACGCACACAACCTGATTAATATTCATGAACCCAGCAGCTCGTTAATCCTTACTGCGTTTTATATTGTTCTTATTAGTAGAATTCGTAGTATTATTATCTTACCAGTATTATTGTTAGTTTTTCCCCATTTTTTTTACAGAAACACAGAATGACCAAAAAAGCTCCACTACCAGTCCTAAGTTTAGTTAAAGTGACTAATATGCATTTATATATGGTTACTATGGTGCCCGGGAGCTGACATGGTCGGTTCACTTAGTTTTGTCGTGGCCACGACATAATAACTCGTGGGAACGTGATATTATGTTGTGGCCACAAAATAATTTTGTCGAGGTAACGAAATCCTTATGTCGTGGCCTCGGGATGTTATGTTGAGGGAACAACATATTTTTCTCGTGGCCACGACTTCTTATGTTAAGGGAACGACATCCGGTTCTCATGGCCACGAGATTTAATGTTGAAGGAACCGACCGTTACACACGTGTTTTGTATTGCATTCGATGGGCTCTTCGTTTTGTAATAACTTACTGTATTTAAGTTTCACAAATTTCTTTATCTGCTTTTTGCACAAGTCACATTGGAACATCCTTGAAGGTTTACGGGACTTCCATGGATCAGCACGATCTTTTGAATTTTTTCAGGGAACACAACATTGAGGAGGAAAACATAGCTGAAATCGAACAAGACAAGGTAAATAGTTGTCATTTTTGTTTTTATAAATATGTGCAGGGCTTGACAGCAATTGTCGCTTGTGTTTTTGTCAGTTACTAGCCACTCAGCATTTTCACAGTCCACAATTTTGTTTTCGTGAAATTACGTTTTATTTGATATGATCAAGTTCTGTGTGCCAAAAATGCGTCATTTGTCATGTCAAGTTCTTAAATTGTTTTAGAAATTTCAGTCGTAATAAGACAATGTGATAAGACTTTAGGGCTTTTATCAGTCAAATTAAATCAATATAAAAAAAATCCATATTTCCACTGCAGAGGAAATGGAAACAGCTGAAGTGCCATTTAGATGCATTTACAGAGACAATTTAAGCTGAAATCTAGCATGAATGCATACATAGCGTAATAACAACTGCACGTTATAGGCTGTTTTAAATGTTTTCAATATGAAATGTTTAAAAAAGGCAATAATACTTTTAAAGGGGTCATACAGGCACTAAAACGTACAATACTGACGTATTTTCAGCCTCTAAACGTACAAATACTTAGGTATTTTCAGCATTTAAACATACAAATACTGACGTATTTTCAGCCTCTAAACTTACAAATACTTACGTATTTTCAGCATTTAAACGTACAATACTGACGTATTTTCAGCATTTAAACGTACAATACTGACGTATTTTCAGCATTTAAACGTACAATACTGACGTATTTTCAGCATTTAAACGTACAAAACTGACGTATTTTCAGCATTTAAACGTACAAA
>NW_015661993.1:137857-139629 GCF_001515625.1 Sinocyclocheilus rhinocerous | reverse complement strand
AGCTCGTCAGTGAACAACGGCTCTGTGTAGTTAATGCTGCTCAATGTGAAAGCACGCAGGTGATGGAGATTTACCGCTGATTACAGAACGGCTTTACTGACATGATGCACATTAAATATCGCATGCGATTTATCGTGCAGCCCTAGATCACACAAACCTATTGTATTCGGCCAGAGCGTACTGCGGGTGCAACGCGTAGTCATTTGGATTACTTTTGGTACTGCTTTTGACATTTTTGCAATAAATAAATGATTGTAATTGCATTTATCTGCCTGTCATGTTTTTCTTATACTGTACAGAAATGTTTAGGTTTATAGGTAGGAGTGGAATTAGCGACTATAAAAATATTTTAATGCTATATTGTTACTAAAATCGTTATTTTCCTGCGTATTTCGTACAAAAGTGTACGTTTTGTGCTTGTAAATGTTACGTATTAATACCTACGTATAAACATGAGACCAGGCTGCCCGGCTGGAGTGACGAGACAAAAACATTAAGAAATAAACATGAATAAATATTTGAATGCATGTTGAAAAAATCGGAACAATTTAATACAAATGAATGTTTCATGAAATCGATCAATTAGCAATAAGCCTACCTTTTATTGCTGTTTTTATGTTAAATGTGAAGAATGACAGGTTGGATGCCACAGACTTTTTATTTTATTTATTTGTTGTTGCTTTTTTGGCGGAGTATAGGTGGAATTCTCACATTAACTTCACGCAATCTTCCTATAACATGTTTTATTATCGTAATTTTGACTTTATTCTTAAGATATTATGACGTTAATCTTATTTTTCAACATGGTACTAAAATGCATGATAACAAGGCGCTCTGATTGTTTTTTGTTGTAGAATACGATAGGGGATATATTCACACGTTATAGAAACGAAAATTATGGTGTATAAAATTGATTTTAAGATAAAAAATTAGACGACAAAGAATTTACTTGACGGAGCTCAAACTCAAAACACACGGCAGCAACAAACAGGAAGTGACGTCATGGAAGTCTTCTACATGCAAGTACCCAACAGTGACCAAGTAAAAAGCTTGGCAATGTAAAACTGATCTTTGGGTGGGGGGTGTTAATAATATAATCTGTTCAGTCATGCTGAGTCTCCTATGTATTTTTTTAATGATTTCCGATGGGTAACCGTACATTGCATACATTCTTTACAGAACACTTTAAACTGAAAAGATGTTCAGAAGAAGCGTATTCAAGTTGCTTTTGTGTGAATTGCATTTTAAATGTAAATTTGAATGATATTCTGAAATGAGCAAAATCAGTGTAACATCAATGATAATTTAAAGGGAATCTGAACACCACATTAAAGTAACAAAATTTGATTAGGCCGACTTTTAGTTGTTTGTTTGCATCGAGGTCACATGCAAGCATAAAGAGAAAATCGGTATTATTACTAATCTCATAAAACCATAGGGTCTTATACCTATTTTAGTGCATAAAAGTTTTGCTCATTAATTAATTTTTTTTCCTTATGATTTTGAGGTAAAATAAAGCTTTTTTTAAAATGACATCTCTGTACGCAAAACAAAAAATCAGAGAACTACCATTACAATGGCAAATATTAATTTACTAAATATTACATTATTGCCACTTGCGTACGCCTCTCTTCCAGATGTGACATTTATAAATCGCAAATGATCTTGAAATTGTGGGCAGCTGACTGGTGTCAGATCTCCGCCTTGTAAACGCCCCCTTAATTAATATCATTACCATATAAAAGAGCACACGCCAATATCAGAATTTCTAT
>NW_015661993.1:129788-137842 GCF_001515625.1 Sinocyclocheilus rhinocerous | reverse complement strand
AATAATAATAATAGTAGTAGTAGTAGTAGTAGTAATTATAAAACAATTAGGTTTCCAAAAGTAAGAAAACTACAAATTCAAGTAACATTTTCAGTCATCTTATAAAGTGCCATCCTACTATTAAAAAAAACTCGCTATGACAACTACTAAAAAGTTTAGTATCACAAAATTCTTGCAAAACTTTAAAAAACATTATTGAAAGAGAAATTCGACGTTTCATATCATAATAAAATAAATTATTACACGATTACGGTCTCCGGTCTGAAAAAATCTGCATGTGATTTGGCATTTCTTTATATTTACAGTTTACTAATGCTGCTCAAATGTGCCATTAATGTGCTGACACAAAAATATATAGTGTAGTCCATTTTATACAAATATAACTGATGTAAATGACAAAAACAAAGTTTAAGGCTAATGTCTCTATTCATTTTCACAGAAGCAAAGCAGC
The DNA here is from genome assembly GCF_001515625.1 of Sinocyclocheilus rhinocerous. NCBI lineage: Eukaryota > Metazoa > Chordata > Actinopteri > Cypriniformes > Cyprinidae > Sinocyclocheilus > Sinocyclocheilus rhinocerous. Next base: position 137,391 of record NW_015661993.1, on the reverse strand, counting down.
AGATGTTATAAATAAAAACAGTTAACAATGTTATTCAATAGAATATATTAAAACCGTTATTGCACAACATAGGCCTATTCTGATAGGCCACACAGACAAAAGAGTCGGAGATGCTTTTATGCATTTCTTTTCTATTTTACACATTAGTAGTAAAATCAAGACTTCGCAAGTTCTCTTGTAAAATAAAATGTTTATAAATATGAACATTGCCGTGGATTTTAGCATACGCACACTCTAAGATCAAATCTGTGCGTACGCATATTTTATTAATGAAGCCCCAGTTCTTAAGGATTTTGCTAGTACTTTGTCACCACAAAAGCTAGCAAACATTATACAAGAGCAAAAACCAACACCTAAGCGTGTGAAGGACATCCTTGTTTTTCCTGAAGTCATGACAGCCCAGCAGAGCTGTGTATCAAGATTCCTGAAAAAATACATTATGGAATTGGATGACAACACCTTAAAAAAACTTCTTGCGCTTCTGCACAGGGGCTGATTTGCTCTTTTGGAAACAAATCATGGTGAATTTTATAGAAACAAGTGACTTCCAGTGTCGCCCACAATCTCACACATGTGGTTGCTCTCTGATGTAGCCTTTAAACTACCAGAACTACCCAGACCTCCGCAGTGACTTCAATGCTGTTCTTAACAGTTCAGTTTGGGTGATGGATGTTATATAAATATTGTACTGGTGAGTAACTGAAATAAATAACAGTACATATTTTCATAGACAAATGCAGCAAATTTATCAGATTTCCACACTGTTATACAAAGTTGATGAGTTTATAAATACATTTAGTTACATGATGTTAATGAAACATTGTTTGTTTCTAGTTGTTCAGTATCAACTAATATAAACAAATGTACATATTTGTATATTTATATGTAAATTTATATTTATATATGTAAATTTGTGTTTCTTTGTTAATTGAACATTGTTTTCTAATAGTTTCTTGTTTATTGCTTTTTCAGGTTGTTTGTCGTGGAGTAGCTGGAATAGGATTCGGCCTTTCAGACACCACTTTCATCTGTAGCGCCTCAACTGATGGATGTACATAAACCATGGTGTAACTTGGACTGAAAATGTATAGTTTTTTCCATTGTTGGAACAGTTTTAAAAAAGGTTTGAACATCTTACTATGTTTAGGGCGATTAAATGTGCTTCTCATTAATATATATATATATATATGTAAGGACCCACCCGCCAGCCCAAAAAGCGGAATCCAGCGGCCTGGTCGAAGGTTTAATGCGTATTCGGTCTTTTACTTGCGCTTCTGAATTTATCAGAACTTAGTTTCAATTTTGTCTAGCTCCGTTTTCAATCTGACTCCAATTTCACGTGAAAATTAAATTTAGGCAATATTTCTAATCAAAAGCTGATCACAGATATCGATTGTTTATTAATTTAGATATTTGAGTATTCTGTAAATCCCATACGTTCAATTATTCGTTCATCAGGGGCCCAATGCCGGTCAGAGATACGCGGCCTAAATCATCACAATTAAAAGAACCAAAGACTTAAACTACTTCAGTCTGTGTGCATTGAATTTATTTAATACACGAGTTTCACAATTTGAGTTGAATTACTGAAATAAATGAACTTTTCCGCGACATTCTAATTGATTGAGATGCACCTGTATGTGTTTGTTTGTTTATACCCCAGAAAGCTTTGCTTTAAGTTTGCTACTGATTGCTACTAATAAAATAGCATAAACTTGCCTTTGTACAATGAAACAAAAAGATCTCAGGATAAGTAGAAAGGCATGTTAACTATGGTTAAGAAATGATTAAAATGTTTATGTATGCATTCAGAGTTTTCTAAAACTTACCTCAGAAGAACTAGAAAGTGATGTTCATTAAGAAATATTTAAAATGTTTATGTATACATTCAGAGTTAATTAAAACTTTTTCTAATGTTTACTAAAGTATAAATCATTCAGACATTCTCTTATTGACTCCTTTATTTGATTCAGTCACAATCAACTTCAAAGAAAATAAATGAGAACATGTAGAATAGCATGCATGTAAATATGTAAGACTATTTAGACAAAGCAACATTAAAGGGATAGTTCACCCAAAAATCAAAATTCTGTCATAATTTTACTCACCCTCTACTTGTTCTAAACCTGTATGAGAATTTTTGTTCTGTCCCCATTAACTTTTAAACATTTTTTTTTTTTTCAAAATATCTTATTTTGTGTTCAACAGAAGAAAAAACTCATACATGTTTCGAACAGTTGGAGGGTGAGTAAATGATGACTGAATTTTCAGGTGAACTATCCCTTTAAATATATTCAGGGTGCTCAGTCAGAGGTTTGTTCTGCTTTGGAAAACTTTGACGGTCAGTCCATCATGTCTACCACTGTACAAAGTCAAAACTGTTTTCATGTATAACTAATTACATGAGCAATTACAGTTTGCATAAGCAATTACATTTATTTTGTGAAAAAGCCACTAAGGAAAGTGGAAGATAATGGATCATTTTAAAACTGCCAGACACTTGCAAATTTCAATACCGTGATTGTCCAACTAATTTAAGGCTGTTATTCTGTTATTTGGGATCGGACTGCATCCCTGAGTTCAAGATATAGCTCTAATGCTTCGAGTCTGTCTTTAGTGAAGCTTAACTGCTGCTCCTCCATGAGGATTGTACATAGATCGAACACTTCTTCATCACAAGGCACTGCTGTCAGGAACAAGCATGCCTCTTGGGCTGTTTGTAGATCATCACTGTTCTGCTCTACAATGAAGTCTTCTGTTCCCCATAGTTGAGGTGCCATGAACATGATATTTGGGATCCCACAAGGAACACTGCAGTTTGCTGAAGCTCGAATCCGGTGTGCATTCCAAACAGTAGAAATCTCTCGTGGGGCAGGGGGCCCTGTGATTACAAATGATTACAAAATGTGTCTAATTTAAAAAAAAAAAAAAAAATGTAACAAAAAATAGGCATTATTAAATTAAATTATTGTTTATGAGCTGTTTTCCCACAATGTTGAAAGTTTTGCTTTTTTTTTTTTTTTTTGATGGGATCACAATCTAGGTTAAACCAATGCACGCACAAACACAAATGCATGCACACAATCTCTGTGTGTCTGTGTGCCAAATGACCTAAATGATGCCCCTTATAGTTATACTTATAGCAATATAGGTTTGTCATGGATAAATGACTCTAAAACCGCCAATAGGTGGCGGAAAGTGTTCGTTTTAATGAATGATTCATTTAATTCTTCAGTCAAACTATTCTTTCAAATGGCAGATTCAATTAGAATCGAAGCAAGTTGACTGTCTTTATGAACGGATCATTGATGAATAATTGGCTCATTTCCATTCTTCAAAACAGATTAATTCAGGAAAGAAACATCATAGTGTTGCTCTGAAATCCACAACAGCTCTGCTCCGGCTTTGTTAACTATTTCATTTGCAAAACAAGAAAAAAGACAAAATGTGTCTAAAATGTAACTCACTTCTTGTCTGTTGAACTGCTGTATAAAATTAAACATTTGCGATCACGCACACGTGCTGATTCTTGTGTGATATTTATCATATAAAGATAAAAATAACAATAAAAATCACAGGGATTTTTTTTCTTTCATTATTTGAATTATATAGGAATTTCTGCATTCTAATAGGCTTCATTCTAACATTGCATATGAAATTGCTATGCATGCTGCTGCTATTAAATTAGCTACATACGACCTGAATACTATGCATACTGCTGCTACAGCTGCACAAAGGTACTTAGAATTGCTATAAGTCCTTTTTAAATAAACGAAACGCAAATGATGCCTATTCACTTGAAGAGTTCACATACCATCCATTTTAAGTCACTGAAACTTCAGCAATTGTAAGTCGCTTTGGATAAAAGCGTCTGCAAAATGAATAAATAAGAATGTAAATGTAAACTACAGTCTACCTACTGCTGCCGCAACTAAATGCATAATTTGATTTGCTATGCATACTGCTATTAATAATTCGCTAATAACGCAATCTGAAATTCTATGGATACTGCTGCTACACTCCGTGAAAGTACTAGAATTGCTGTAGCTCATCCATGCATTATCGCTGAAATTTCATGCAACTAAAGTACTTTCTGCTGCCCTTGCTATATTAACAATAATAATTGGTTGCTATGCAGACAGCTGCTAATATTATTTCTAACATGCATCTGAATTTGCTATGCCATTCTGCTATTAAATTCGCTAGAAATTGCGATCTGAATAGCTATGCATACTGCTGCTATAAACTCTTCACTATCGCTGAACCAAGGTAACGAGTGAAATAGAGGTGTGGCCCGTCTTTATTAAACAATGAAACGCAAACAAATAATGCCTATTTTGCTTTGAAGAGTTCACAAAATCTAGTTATAAATGCCTATTTCAGTTTAAAAGAGTTACTTACCCCATGTGTTATCACTGAAATGTCATGCAAGTTGCAACCAGATACTTCCTGCTGCTGCTGCTATAAACAACTAATAATTTGACTTGATTTGTTATGCATACTGCAATTAACAATTCGCTAATAACGTGATCTGAATTCTATGATTCTGCTGCTACAATCTGAATTTGCTATGCCATTCTGCTGCTATTAAATTCGCTAAAATTGCAATCTGTATAGCTATGCATACTGCTGCTACATAATTATCTTTAAACTATCACTAAACATTACTTTTATAATAAACTCTTCACTATCGCTGAACCAAGGTAACGAGTGAAATAGAGATGTGGCCCCTTTAAGAATGAGCGCTCCCTCTTCTGACTAAGTGCATGCAATGCGGCACGAGTACATGTATGTATATTATTTTCTGTTGCTCATTAAAATAGGTAAGGCTGTTGACAGTACGACGTTTATAAAAAAGAGAGTTATACGGGTTCACCTTGACTTAAAACTGTGAACAATGTGAAATGCCAACTGCAAACCAACCCCACTAGTGAGGTGTGCATCTGAAGCGATCCGTTCGTGGTTAATGTAGAAATGAATGCCCACAGAAGATATTAAAAGCATTTTAGATTTCGGGCAAATAAGGTAATCCCCAATTCACTTTACTGTTCTAAAATCCGCGACGCTTGACGTTGTATTCTCACATACATGAACTAGGAAAACTGCTTGCTGCTTCTGCTGCTAATGCCACTGCTGTTATATGAACAATACATGCTTAGTAATTACTCCTGACGCGAATAACCTGCACTTAGTTTTACACTTGTATGTCAGATCGGCTGAATGGATTCGAAAACGGTAAAACTCAACTGTTTAACTCTAGGGGAGTTGGAAAATTAGCCTATTTTCAAAAATAGTGGAGTGTTCCTTTAACTCTCTGAATATCATCAGTTATGTTAACACCCCGTCAGAATGCGCCATCTAGAGTTTCATGACTGAACTAGATATTTATATTTTTAGGGTGACAACTTTACCATCATTCCAGGGACTGCAGATGCAAAATAGCCTTTTGGCTAATTCTGGCACATTGTAAATTTATGTATTATTGATGTGCATTGTCCCTGTCAAATACACCTGAAATAAATAAATAAATAAATACATTTACGGACACCTGCTGGTTGATCCAAATAAGGTGCAGGAAAAAAAGTTGTCAGGAGTGTGACAATGCTAAAATGTGCACTATAAGTTTAAAAAAAGGCTAGATATATTAACATAATACACTCACATAGTAAACGCGTTAAATAAATAAATAAATTCTTTAAAGTTTTTATGCTCAGTGTTGTTTCATAGTGTTTAATATTTTTGTAACTTATTATTTGTACATTATAGAGTTATTTAGACTGGATAAAAGCGGGTGAAAGTGATTAATGTAGACTGGACATAATGCAGTGGAATAGAAGAATAGAATAGAAAAATATTTTTCCACTCTCTTTAGGCTCGAGTCCGCAAAAAGTGAACCCTTTCTCGAACCGCTGCAATCAAACGTGGCTTTGAACGTCACTAGTGACGTCATTTCACTAAAACATTAGGCTTGTTTGAGATGAGCAAAATCTGAAAGGAACTTCCGGCAAGATGGCGCACTGAGAAGTCACATTTATTACGTGCTCTCACATTCAATCCCGAGTTTGTTCAGTTTGACAAGTTATATTCCATCCTCACCTGCTAATTTTGTAAGTTAAACATACCCCACCCAAGCTGTTGAAATCATGATTGATGTGGAGGAACATTGTTACGTTATAGACATAACCGTAGGTTCAAGCAAAAGGGAACGAGGTACTGACTCTGACCTACCCACACCATGTAAACCCCAGAAAGGAAGAAGAAAAAAAAAAAAAAGCAGACAGAGAGTGAAGAAAATTAAGTTTCCAATTCGGCTATACTGGATGCAATCAAAGCACTTGGAAACAAGGTAGATGTTCAGCATGAGGAAATAAGCATGCAAATGAAGCAACAGTGCGATGATTGCTAGCGTCGCCAAATTCGTCCAAATAAATGCACAGGAGTCAAAAGAATGCAAAGACAAAATCAAAATGATGGAGAAGCAAATTGAAACACTCACTGAAGTCAATAATGATCTGAAAGTGTGTGTGTTGGAAGAGGAACGTTACAAAAGAAGGTGGTGTCTTCGCATAAAAGGTCTCAAGGAGAACTCCAGTGAACGTATAAGAGAGGATGTGATTCAACTACTTGGCAAGATAAAGCCTGAGTTTGCTGCTACCATGTCGGAGGCTGTGGATGTCGTGCATCGGGTGGGAAGGAAGGAGGCCAGTTGTCCCAGAGAGGTGATCATTCTCTTCGCCCACAGGATGGTCCGTGAAGAAATATGGAAAAGAACCAAGACGTCTTCGGTATGCAAGGAAGCTGGCATCTATTTTGCGGAGGATTTGAAGATGGAAGATAGACTTTTAAGACGTGAGTTATGGCCAAGAATTGAACAAGCCAGAAAGGAAGGCAAAGCAGCTGGCTTTAGAGGCTCATTTGGGTACATCGAGGGTAAACATATTTCTTGAGAGGGTATTGACTGTTTCTCGTTGATATGAGGTGAGATGGACTGATAAGGAAACGGGACTTTGTTTTCTATCCCACACTCTTATTTCTGTTAATTTCAATTTATAGATCCATTTGTTTTTCAATTGTTCATGTTCACGTTAAAATCTAACATCTCGTTTTCATCCTTGAATTGTAGGGGTTTAAAGGATTCTGTTAAAAGAAAGGCAATTTTTTTATTTTGCAAAAGTCAATTTTTTTATTTTGTTTTTATTAGAAACTCATTCAGAGTCGGCAGATGCTGCCTTTTGGGAAAAAAACCAGTGGGGGGATATGTTATTCAGTCATGGGTCAAGTCGGTCTGCAGGTGTCGCTATTTTGTATGAATAAATGCCCTGGTAAAATTATTACTCTCAAGGCTGATGTAGATGGTCATTGGCTCGCAGTAGTTTTACAATTAGATGAAATCTTTTTCATCTTGGTTAATGTGTATGGATATTAGTGATGGGAAGATTCCCCGATTCGCTAAAAAGTTAAAGGGGTCATATGATGCTTTTTTAAAGATCATTATTTTGTGTATTTGGTGTAACAGAAAACACATTCTTTTTCAAATACTGTACATTATTGTAGGTCCTCTATGCCCCGCCTCTCTCAAACGCTTCGTTTTCTACAAAGTCCC
>NW_015661993.1:125224-129747 GCF_001515625.1 Sinocyclocheilus rhinocerous | reverse complement strand
CTTTAGTCTTTGCAACTTCAGGGATCTTGTGCGTGCACAATCAGCTTGTAACACTCCAAAGAGAAAGGAAAACTTGAAATCGCATCATATGACCCCTTTAACGATGCGATGCATCGGTTTAAAACGTGTGTATAGGCTACAAGTCGGCATTTGTATCGAGATGCATCGTTTCTAACATATTTGCATCGGTAAAAAACGATTTATTTATATATAATTACTAGTGGATGCGCTATACTTTTATTATTTAGAAAGTGACCAATAATCTGTGATCTATGTATTTGTTTGTCAAGCGCGTTCTCTCATCACCAGAGCGCAATAATTCTGAGTAAAATATACATTTTGCTAAAATATTGGTTGTTGGACATTAAATGTGCCTTTTGTAGAATTTTAAACCTTCATATAAGTGTATTTTTATGATAGCAGTAGGTAACTGTAAAGGGACTATTGTAACGGGTAAATCTAATGTAAGCTAGTTCAGTACTAATTACTAAGTTCAAATGAGTTCGATCATATTTTTTCCATTGCATCGTATTGTCTCGAATCGCATTGTGTTGAATTGAATCAAATCGAAATCGGATCGCACTGCATCGTCATAGGGGTGAATCCTATCGCATCGCATCGGTTGCTGCTTCATATGTATCTTTAATGTATCGTATCGTTGGCTATTCATCGAGATGTGTATCGTATCGGCCTCAGTCATGAGATGCACATCCCTAATGGATATAATGTCCACACCCAGAATAAGGATCTTCTGGAGACAGTAACAGATGTCATAAATGACCTCAAAGCTAGATAGCCTACATAATATGTTTTAATTGGTGGCTATTTCATCATGACACCAGACAAATTTATGGATAGACATCCTTCTAAATTTAGTAGTTCTCATATGAACTATGTTATTCAAGACTTATGTTTATCAAATTCATTAACTGATATGGAGAAAATTAAACCCCACTTCCAGACACTTTTCATGGTTCAAACCAAATGCCACTTCAAAATCGAGAATCGATTATTGGCTAGGATCTGATACTCTTTCAAGTTATGCAGCTAAATGTAGTATTTCAGGTGCCCCCTTAACAGATCATAGTGTAATCAATTTAATCTTAGAACAAAATAAGAAATCTTCTAAAACTAAAGGTTATTGGAAATTTAATGCAGATTTACTAAATCATAATGACTTTTGTGCTTATATTAAAAAAATTATAGCTGAATTTAAAGTAAAAAGAATGCAGAGTGGTATTAAATGGGAATATTAAAACATAAATTGAGAGAGTATTCAATTACATTTAGCAAAAATCTGATAAAAAAGAAACGAGAAAAAGAATTTCAGTTGATTCAAGAGATTAATAAATGCTGTTGTCAACCTAATATGTCAGAAGAGGAGAGATAAAAACTTATTAAGCTACATTCCATTTTAGATTAAAGGGGTCATATGACGTTGCTAAAAAGAACATTATGTTGTGTATTTGGTGTAATGCAATGTATTTATGCAGTTTAAGGTTCAAAAAACACATTATTTTCCACATAATGTACATTATTGCTGCTCCTCTATGCCCCGCCTTTCTGAAACGCGGCGATTTTTACAAAGCTCATCGTTCTGAAAAGCGAGGTGTACGCTAATTGGCCAGCTATCCAGTGCGTTGTGATTGGCTGAATACCTCAAGCGTGTGACGTAAATGTTATGCCCCTTAACATACTGTGATGCTGTGTCTCCCGGCAGACTCGTAGAGGCCCCGATCTGCCGACAGAACTCTTTCCAGAACCAGGAGACAAACTGTGGCCCCCTATCGGAAACCACATCCACCGGAAGGCCATGAATCCGGAAGATGTGGTCAACCACCACTTGAGCAGTCTCCTTGGCTGAAGGCCATTTGGGAAGGGGGATGAAATGGGCTGCCTTAGAGAAGCGGTCCACTACCGGTTCTCCAGTGCACACAACCGGCACAATCATACGGCCGGTGAGGAGGCAGGGACACGGCCCGGGACCTGCTGAAAACCTGCCGCAGACCACGTTGGAACCCCGGACAGATCAGCTTCCTCCACCTGCACAACAGAAAACACAGCAGGGGTGAAGCAGACCAACAGGAGGCTGATTAGAACTCTTGTTCTGGGCGCAAACCGAGCAGGCAAACACAAACTGCCTGGCATCCTGGGCCATGGATGGCCACCAGAATCGCTGGCGGATGACAGCCAGCGATCTCCGAACCCCAGGATGACAGACTAACTTAGATGAATGCCCCCACTGGAGAACTTCAGGGTGTTCTCCAGTGCACACAACCGGCACAATCATACGGCCGGTGAGGAGGCAGGGACACGGCCCGGGACCTGCTGAAAACCTGCCGCAGACCACGTTGGAACCCCGGACAGATCAGCTTCCTCCACCTGCACAACAGAAAACACAGCACCAGGAAAAGAGGCAGAACCCAAACAAGACTTAAGACAAGACTGTTTCCAAGACAAAACTGAATTTCTGGCCCAATCCACGTGAGGACCGTGCTGCACCAACCACGGGTGACCCAGAACCACTGGGGCACTCGGGGAATCCAGAAGGTACAGCTCGGTTATCTCATGGTGATTGCCAGAGACAATAAGACTTACAGCGGGGGTGAGGTAGGTGATAACGGTGATAGGAGAATCATCAAGAGACCGAACAGAGATAGGAGTAGAGAGGGGGATGGCAGGAATTCCCCACTGCTCAGCCAGACCCGTGTCCATGAAATTACCACCAGCCCCCGAATCCACCAGGGCTGAACAGGAGTGACTGGAACCTCCAAACTGAACGCTCACAGGAAGAAGGGTGCGGGAAGTGGGAGGGGAATTAAGGGGAGATGCGCCCACCAGGATCCCCCTGGCTACTGATGGGCCCTGACTTTTAGCGGGCACTTGCTGACAAAGTGTCCGGCCCTCCCACAGTAGAAGCATAAGCCCCGGACGAGTCTCTCTTGTTTCTGCTGAGGAGTGAGGCGCAAGCATCCCACCTGCATAGGTTCAGGGTCAGCAGGAGAAAGTGGAGGCAAGACAGAGCTGGAGTCGCCGGTCATTTCCCCCATCCTCCAAGAGGTGTGAGCAGTCAAACGTTGGCGATGAAGGCGAAGGCGACTCTCCACACGGAGGGCCAAGTTGACAAGATCATCAAAGCCGTGCGGAAGTTCATGGGTAGCAATTTCATCTTGTATCTCCTCATCCAGTCCAGCACAGAACACAGCTCTACAAGACCCTTCATTCCAGTCACAGGCCGCTGCTAAGGTCTTGAACTCGATGGCGAACTCAGTCACTGAACGGCCCCCTTGACGTAGGCATGCCAGCTGGGCTGCCGCCTCATCACCCCGAGCGGAACGATCAAATAACTTGACCATCTCCTGCCGAAAGTCCTCAAAAGAAGCACAAAAGGGAGCCCGGGCCTCCCACACTGACGTTCCCCAGTCACGGGCCCTGCCGGTTAGGAGGGTTAAAACATAAGCCACCTTGGTCTCCTCCTGGGTGTACCGGCGAGGCTGTAGAGCAAAGACCAGGGAGCACTGAGACAGGAAGGCTCTGCAGGAGTTGGGGTTCCCATCATAGAGAGGTGGGTTGTTAGCATGAGGCTCAGGGTCATGGCGGAGAGAGAAAAAACCAGCTGTGTCCTCCCTGCGAAGTTCATGGAGCTGGGCAGACAGATCAGACAACTGAGCGTTTAGGAACTCGACCTCCCGGGACGTGGAGGTTAGCTGGGAGGCATGCTGGCCCAAGAGAATGCCCTGCTGGGTAACTGCTGATCTGAGGGGATCTGCGCCTGCTGAGTCCATAACTGGTCAGATCTTTCTGTCAATGCGAGACGTGGACTCAGTTTGCAGGTGCCAAAAGTCAATTTATTGAACAGTCTTGAAAATAAACAACAAAAAACAATCCAGGCACAGGGCAGCCAGGAACAGATCCAACAGTGCCTCCTAGACGACGAATTCCAAAGGGAAAATCCACCAAAGCAAGACTGAGACAAACTGAGAGGGAGGCGGGGGCGCTGTTGAGGTGGGGAGCTGGTGGCGCACTGGCGGCGAGGCAAATAAGAGCTGAGAAAGCGTAAACAGCGATCGGAGATCGCGAGCGTGGGTAGAGCTGAAGGAGGTTAAACGCTGCCTGGAAGCGGGAGGGAGAGGGAAAACCAAAAACTAAAAGATGAAAACAAAACTGGCAAGATATCTGCACAGCAAAAGATCGAGACAAGACGGGGTCGGAGCTAAGATTGCACGAAGTACAAAACAACGATCTGACACAAGACAGCACACACGAGGAGACTAAATAGGGAAGGAGTGATTAACATAATGCTGAGCAGGTGATGGCGTGGGCCAATAATAAGATAATTAATGGAACAACAAGAGGGCGGGGATGGACACCACGATGACACAGAAGCTCATGGTAAGTGTAAACACAACAACACACAACCGAAATAAGGGAAGAAATGACAAATCAGCCCGGGGGCGTGACATTTTCAATACGCTCAGCCTTTTCACTAAAAAATCTGTTCAGCTTTCCCCCATAGGCAGCGC
>NW_015661993.1:123631-124155 GCF_001515625.1 Sinocyclocheilus rhinocerous | reverse complement strand
CAGCGGGCGGAAACAGCGATCAGAGATCGCGAGCGTGGGTAGAGCTGGAGGAGGTTAACGCTGCCTGGAAGCAGGAAAGAGAGGGACAAACAAAATCTAAAAGATGAAAACAAAACTGGCAAGATATCTGCACAGCGATTGAGACAACAGCGATCAGAGATCGCGAGCGTGGGTAGAGCTGGAGGAGGTTAACGCTGCCTGGAAGCAGGAAAGAGAGGGACAAACAAAATCTAAAAGATGAAAACAAAACTGGCAAGATATCTGCACAGCAAAAGATTGAGACAAGACGGGGTCGGAGCTAAGATTGCACGGAGTACAAAACAACGATCTGACACAAGACAGCACACACGAGGAGACTAAATAGGGAAGGAGTGATTAACATAATGCTGAGCAGGTGATGGCATAGTTCTTCCTGACAAAATCCCAAACCAATGTCTGACCATCTGGGTTGCTTGCAATTCCAGACAAGGGAGAACTGAACGGGCTAGAACTAAATAGGGTAGATAACGAGGGGCAGACAGGTG
>NW_015661993.1:120836-123574 GCF_001515625.1 Sinocyclocheilus rhinocerous | reverse complement strand
ATTAAAGTGTGACAAACAGGAAAAAAAATAAGAAATCAGGAAGGGGGCCAACACTTTTTCACACCACTGTATATATTAAAAAGGCAAAAGGGGCATATGTGAGATCCAGAGCTAAGTGGCTGGAAGAGGGGAAAAAATAGTTCATATTTTATTAATTTGGAAAAAAAAACGTCAAGAAAAAAACTGATTGTTTAATTGTGAATCAAGTAGAACATTCAGATCATAATGCAATAGCAAACGAGGTGTTTAAATTCTACTCTAAATTGTATTCATCATCATTTTCTCCTAGTAATTCTAGTTCTTTTTTCTTTTTTTTCAGATGATAAAAAATTATATCCCGTCGATTTATAGTGTATTTAAAGAAGTTTGTGAATCAGACATAACCTTGCAAGAACTTGATGCAGCCTTTTCTAAAGTGTTTTTGAAAAATCACATACCCTGCCTTTAACTACAGATTTTTATAATTTTTTTTGGGATGAACTCAAATGTATTTATTTGTTGGAAGCTTTACAGGAGTGTATAAGGAATAACAAACTTTTACCAACTATGAAACAAGGCCTTATAATTTTGTTACCAAAACCAGGTAAAGATTATTAGATAATTTACGCCCCATAACACTTCTAAATACAGACTACAAAGTGTTTACTATGACTTTGGCTTCTAGATTGATAACTGGAATATCACAAATTATCAGTGTGACCAGGGGCGGACTGGCCATCTGGACGTTCTGGTCTGCCTGCTGGTTCATCATCAAAGAAAAAGTGTCAGATTAAGTGACGTTGACGGCCGACAAAAGGGGGCGCTAATGCAATCTATTTTTGCTTATAATAAACCGAAACTATTTTCATATTGAAAATGAGAAGTCATTATATACGGTAGAGTGATATGATTAAAGATTATGAAGAGGGTCTTAAAACAATTGACTATGATATTATGAATGGGGTCATCAAACTTAAGTGGTTACAGTCTTTCATAAATAATGAATCTTCATTTTGGTTTGAGATTCCTACAGCTATATTCAAAAAATGTGGTGGTATTAGTTTTTTGTTACAATGTGATTTTGAATTGTCTAAACTCCCCATAAAACTTTCTACTTTTCATCAACAAGTACTATTATATTGGAAACTGATTTTTAAACAATTTTAGCCCACATAACATGTCTATCTGGAATAACAGGTGTATTTTGATGAATAGAAAATCTATGTTTAATGATGATTGGTGGAAGAAAGGCATATGGTTACTTACACATGTTATAGATAACTTAGGGATTATATTGATTTATGATGATATTTGTGGTAAATACAATGTAAGTTGCTCCTCTAAAATGTATGATAAAATAATTAAGAGTATACCATTGCAGATGATTAAATTAGTTAAGGAACAAGTAAAATATTCAACGATAATTCCCAAAATACCTGATCTTATGATAGAAAATGTTAACTTTGTTGACAAAAATGTTCTAACAGATTTTTGAGGAATTGTCTATTGCAACGTTGCTTTCCAGGACCAGTAAAGATATCTTATATATTTTGTCATTATGATAAGAAAAGAGTGTCTGAAATTAGAACTAATTTTCTTACATTTCCTGTCAACCCTAGATGTAAAGAGGTGCATTTTAAAATTATGAATCACATTTATCCTACAAAAGAATTGTTAAGAGTAAGATTTAATGTTGGGGACTCTAATATTTGCCAATTATGCAATTTGGAAATAGAAACAGTTGAACACCTGTTTTTTTGGTGTAATTTGGTACAAACATTCTGGAATGATGCATTCTGTTAGATACACCAAAGACTAAAACTGATCCTCTCGGAAATTGTTAAGTTTGGTTTGTTATTTAAGGATAAAAAGATATCCTATGTAATAATTTGTTGCTTTTGCTGAAATTTTACATTCATAAATGTAAATTTTTCAAAACTCCCCCACGATTAGTGGTGTTTAAAGAGGAATTTGTAATGTATTTGGAGACATTAAGAGGGATGAAAAGTCCCAAAGCAAAATTTTTGTATACTTTATTAGAGGACTTTGGTTTCATAATGTGAAAACCTCCTACTCCCCTACTTCTTCTTTGAGGAAGAAAAAAAAAAATATATATATAAAGACAGTGTTTTTATTTTATTTTATTTTAAATGTATTTTGTTATATGATGTACAGAGTGTGAACGAAAATTTAATGATCTCAATCATTATTTGTAAATCTCCCAGTCATGAATTAATTTCTGTGTTAATGTTCAAAGCATTGAATAAAAAAAAAATATATATATATATAGCTGCAAGCAGCGATGGCGGGGCCCATGCCATCAGTGCAAACGCCACGCCGGTGGCATCAGGAAAACTGTGCCCAGCGGGCACATGCATTTACAGTAACCCTCCGGCAGTTTGGTTTTAAGGGATACGGCAATTAAAGGGTTAATCCAAACCATCAAGACTGTGAAACACACTTACACAAAACAATACATAAAACTTTAGTAACACTTTACAATAAGGTTTCAGTTATTAACATTAACTATATTAATTAACATGAACAATAATTATATAGCATGCATTAATGTCAGTTAATATTCAAAACTTAAACATTAAATAAATTGGCACACTATGAATCATTAGTTAAGCATTAGTAAATAGTCAATTCAACCTTTATAAAGCATTGTTCCAACATTAAAAGACACTAGTAAGCAGCTTATAAATACAGCTATAAATGCCTTGTTCTTGATTTATAAGCATATCTATTACAAAGGA
>NW_015661993.1:117581-119906 GCF_001515625.1 Sinocyclocheilus rhinocerous | reverse complement strand
CTGCTGTAATTCATGATTAGGTCAGGTAGTTATAAAACATTTAGAAGCTGCCAGCCATCTATTTTTGTGAGCTCATCTACAGTGAGGACTGTTTATAACCTATGTATTTATATCTAGGCCTAAGAGATTTCTTAAGCTGTAATGGAGGAGAAAAAAAAACAACAACAAAAAATTACTGATTATTTTTTCTCCTGGTGATTAAAGAGATGTTTAAAAGTCTCTCTCTCTCTCTCTCTCTCACCCTCCCCTTCTCTCACTCCCTCTCAACACACACACACACACTCACCCAGCCCCCCACCTCATCCCTTCCTCACACAGACTTTACAACAAGGTTTCAGTTATTAACATTAACTATATTAATTAACATTAACAATAATTATATAGCATGTATTAATGTCAGTTAATATTCAAAACTTAAACATTAAAAAAATTGTTAACACTTTATAATAACTGCACACTATGAATCATTAGTTAATGATTAGTAAATAGTCAATTCATCCTATATAAAGCATTGTTCCAACGTTAATAGGCATTAGTAAGCAGTTTATCAATACAGCTATACATGTTTTGTTCTTGAGCATATCTATAATGTTTAATAAATAACCAGTTATTTAGGAGTTCATAAGATCATTTAGAAAGTGTATGTAAATGATTAATAAACTATTTAAATGTACATTTATAAATCTTATTATTTAAACACATGATAATAGTTGCTCAGTGTGTTAATAAATGCTTTATTAACACATAGTCCTGCTGTAATTCATGATTAAGTCAGGTAGTTATAGTAGTTGCAGTAGTTGCCAGTCATCTATTGTTGTGAGCTCATCTAAAGTGAGGACTATTTATACCTTGTACAAAGGAGCTATATAGAAGGAGATTTAAAAGCTCATCAATCTTCCAAACAGAAAAGTTAATCAAACGCAACACAGAGGGATACAGAACACAAAAATATTTTTTCAAGATTGAAAAAAATAAACTGTACAACTGTTCACTTGATAAAAAAAAAGAAATAAATATTCTGAGTTCTGTATCCCTCTGTGTTGTGTTTGTTTATTTTTTCTGTTAGGAAGATAATTGAGCCTTTAAATCTCCTTTGTAATAGATATGCTTATAAATCAAGAACAAGGCATTTATAGCTGTATTTAAAAACTGCTTACTAATGACTAATAATGTGAGGACAGTGCTTTAGAAAGGATGAACTGACTATTTACTAATGCTTACCTAATGATTCATAGCGTGCAGTTATTATAAAGTGTTACCAAATTATGTTGTCAGTGCCCTACAAATTAACTGGTACTAGGATTTTTTTTATCCCTAAAACTGACAGAAAAGGATAAGGCCTAAGAGATTTCTTAAGCTGTAATGGGGAAAAAAAACAACAACAAAAAAGTACTGATTTTTTTTTTTTTGGTGATTAAAGAGATTTTTAAAAGTCTCTCTCTCTCTCTCTCTCTCTCACACACACCCACGCCTTCACTCACTCCCACCCTCAACACACACACACACTCACCCACCTCCCCCCTTCCTCACACAAGAGGCAGAGTGGCAGAGTGAGATCAGATGTCTGATAGTTTTTTAATTTTCTCTTATCCATAGAGCATTGTAAAGTTGTGAAACTATGCAAATTTCCGCAGAATGACTTGTTCTCTGTATGTAAAAAGTTTTGAAGTGTTTGGAAGCTGCACTTCAATAATATAAGACAATTACTGTTTCCTTTTTTAATGTTATTTTAATAAATCGCCACGGCAAAACCGTTCAAGCTATCCAAAATCCATCCGCAATATAAGTTCCTCCATGTTTTGGCATCATGTAGAAAAAGTTTGGTGTGTATAGCGTAATTGTCCTCTGAGGAGTATTCATTCATTCACATATTTATTTTTCCAAAAATCCATATTTAAATCAAAATAGCCGATTTCCTGATTGACGTAGCTAATGACTGTAAATTAGAAAGTTGTCCGGCTTTATGAGAACAATATATGTACCAAGTTTGGTGACTGTAGCTAAAACTAACCCCCCCAAGTTTTATCAAAAGGTGGCGCTATAGAGTGCCTCTTCCACGCCTTTATATGAGCTTTTGCCAGTGTCTATCTATCATTAATACTGATTGCATATGGATCCGCACGTCTCACGTCTCGTCAGCCCCGTAACAGATATGTGTGTGGAGATTCATGATATTATAAGCATATTATCTGCCTCAAAATCACCAGAAAAGAATTTTCAAGTTTGATACGTTGCCATGGCAACAATATTTTAGCTATCAATATCCCCTCAACAGTTTTACATCGGCCGTGTTTTGACATTATTCTGAAGAAGTTTGAAGCAAAT
>NW_015661993.1:99282-117210 GCF_001515625.1 Sinocyclocheilus rhinocerous | reverse complement strand
ATTAAAAGCATTTTGAAAATGAAACTTCCTGACGCCAGATGGTGGCGCTATAACTTTGAATCCTAATAGTCACATGTATGCGATAGGCATCATACAACGAACAAACCCCTGAAGTTTGATCAAAATCAGACAATGTATGTGGATGTTATTAGACGCTTCCTGTTTCTCATTTCTCGCCATAACTTCATCGCCTCGCCATGGGCAAACTGTTCGTGATATCAAAAATCTCTTCGCAATTTAGCATCCCCAATGTCTTGAGATCATGTTCACCGAGTTTGGTAGCAGTCAGTTGGAAATCCTCAGACGAGTATATCAAATTCCAGAGCATGCGCTTTTTAAACAGCCCTGAATAGCCAACTTCCTGTTGGCCGGAGCCTATGGCATGCAGCGTGAAATTTGTTCGGCTCAATGAGGTCTATATGTGTACCGAGTTTCATATGAATTCGTGCAAATATGTGTGAGCTATACAACAAGTTTTTAGACTGTGTTCCAGGGGGCGCCGTAGAGCCCCTGTGCCACGCCCGGGTACCAGTCTCTGCGGCGTCCTAATGACCGCAGTTTCCAACGTGTGTGCCAATTTTCAAGAGTTTTTGAGCATGTTAAGGCCTCCAAAAAGCCCCGGATAGTCGAATAAAAAAAAATAAAAAATAATCCTTAGGAAATCAATAGGGCCCTGTGCCTTACTGGCTTGGGCCCTAATAAATAAATAATCCTTAGGAAATCAATAGGGCCCTGTGCCTTAGTGGCTTGGGCCCTAATAATAATCCTTAGAAAAACAATAGGGCCCTGGGCCTTACTTGCTTGGGCCCTAATTAGCAAAATCTGTGCAGAACCGATCACCGGTGATCACAGCGAGATGCATGCTGGTTAGAAAAGTGTCGGAGTTACGTCCGACTTGCTCTGATGTCATGCTGATGTGTGCCAAAAAACTCTCGCGATGGCGAGGCGGCTGTGTCGGATTGCGCAGTCGAGCGCAGTTGCTATCCACCGACTACGCTGATGGGAAACGACTGGATGACTGGATTTATGTGGTTTCATGTGATTATGTATTTAAATTATGCATTAATTTTCCCAAACACTATGACGTACTCTGTGGAAGTGCTCTGGGAAGATTTGCATAACGCTGCCCAAAAGTTCATGCAAAGAAAGAAGGTGTAACTTTTATTCTCGCTGTAGTATTGTTGTTGCCGCCGCCGCCATGTCGTGAAGGCACTGTGTGTTTCGTTGTGAATGCGAAACTACTTTGTTTGGCCTTCCAAAAGAGGACGATATCTGCTTCGCCAATCCGTGGTTGGATTTCCGACACGGCTAATCGTAAATCATCTTACACTGTCAATAAGCGTGACCAGGGTTGCCAGGTTTTCACAACAAAACCCGCCTAATTGCTAATCAAAACTAGCCCAAAACTTCTTCTTCTTCTTCTTCGTTTGATTTAATGGCGAGTTGCGACCCAACTTCAAAGGTGCATATCGCCACCTACTGTTTAACTCATATTCATAAATTCTCAAGAGAACGTCTCTGAATTAACGGATGCTGGCGCCCCCCTTGACAGGTGCTGGTGCCCACAGGTTGAAAACCCTGGTGTAGGGCACCAAACAACTGTTTCTTGAAGTGCCCTTCTGCGTCATCATCACGTGCCCACACGGAGGCGCCGTCATCATGCAAAGAATCTGCGCAAAGGATCATGGGAGCCCGAAGTGTCCATCAGTTGTACCCTTCGAAATCCTTCATTCCGAAGGGCCCTTTGAAGTGGCCAATTTTGAGCACTTCGTTTTGGAACGACCCTTCAATATGGCGGCCATGATTGTTTTCACTGCGAAATGCCTTCGGAGGGCGATATATCCCGTTTGGAACGCACTGAGGCGTGATATCACAACGCAAGAGAACTACAATTCCCATGATGCAACGACAGCGTATCATTTATAGGACCCGGAAGAAATGCGCAGTTGATGGTGTGGTTTTGCAACAGATATTCACTCTGAAAAACAGCTATAGATGGTGAGTTATTTATGTTTATAATTGTGTTTATGCTTGTTAATATAGCTTTCCATTAGTATAACGTTACATGTGAATTTTATTGAAAGATACTGCGTGTAAATTACCAGGATGAAGCTGTTAAGCTCGTAAACGAATAGATTGCCTCACACAATAGTAAATCCCTTCATCGATAAACCATGTATTAAACTAAACTCTAAACATGAGAAATGGGAGTTATGTAAGGCTGTTTCTTCAACTGCAAGCACTTTTATGTCCTAGGGTTGACTTTTATTTAAACTTCTGCATGTTTATCCACATTTTTAAACGTGATGATCTAAACCAGTGGTTCTCAATTTAAGTCCTAGGGACCCACACTGCTCTGCACATTTTGTATTCTCTTATCTGACACACTCAGTTCAGTTCATGGATCTCTCTCTCCCAAAGAGCTGATGATCTGAATCAGGTGCGTTAAATAAGTGAGATATAAAAAGTGCAGAGCATTGGGTCCCGAGGACTGGAGTTGAGAACCACTGATCTAAACAAACAGTGAAATAATCATAAAGAATTTCAATATTTATCTTCAATAAGTTTTTATTATATATATCTATATCTATCTATCTATATATATATCTATATATATATATATATATATATGTGTGTATGTTTCAGCAAGTTAGAGTACTTTTTTTATTCTGTACGAAACCGTGTCAATGAAGAGCATTCTTGTTATGAAATATAAGACAGAGAATCCATAATTTATTAATTTAATGTAACATGGGCTAAAATTGACTGTAGTTGAAGAAACCCCTATAAACCTTATAAACAGTGTCACTTTTTTTCTAAAACATTTTTCCTGTCATTAAAGATTTTAGATTTTTTTTAAGACCTAGTAAGTCACGATTCGTTTATATGATATCTAATTTTTGATCTGCAAAACAAAAGCTCTGTTCCATTAACCGGTTGTGACCACCGACATGTTGATTCTTTGCAGAGATTATGGCATCTTCCCCTAAAGTAAAGAGAACTACTAAACCTAGAGATGGTGCACAAAATCTCCTTAGATCCCAGAAGGACGCCTATGCAAGACTTCTGAATCAGCATCAGAATGGCAAGTTTCGTTCTTACTTGCAAGAGTTAGCGAAGCAGCAGGTGGAGGAGAGCATGAGTACATCAGTTAGCAGGTCTGTGAATGTTGTGAGCAGGAGAAAAAAGGGCAATTCAGAGTCATCTTATTCTGTTGATAGCTTATCCTCTCAACAGAGTAGGCAGATGGCTGATGCCTCCATCTGTTTGTACACGGACAAAACCAGCTATCAGGTGACATGCACTGAAGACCAGGGCATAATGGAGCTACATAAGGCTACTGCACCCAAAAAGGTACCCTCAAAACTGCAACACAAGAGAAATGAAAAAGACATCAAAATGAGCTCAAATCTGGTGGGATCTGAGGAAGGTGACAGTCAACAGTTGAGCTGTTCGTGTGGGGAGGAACAAGCAAAGAACAAATCAAAGAAGAAGAGATTAAAAGG
The DNA here is from genome assembly GCF_001515625.1 of Sinocyclocheilus rhinocerous. NCBI lineage: Eukaryota > Metazoa > Chordata > Actinopteri > Cypriniformes > Cyprinidae > Sinocyclocheilus > Sinocyclocheilus rhinocerous. The sequence goes on along the minus strand of NW_015661993.1, from coordinate 113,704 downwards.
AAATTTAGCGAAAAAAGACGAGGCGGAATGTGGTCCTGAAGTTGACCTCATTATTGCTGGGAAATCACCAAATAAAAACATCAAATCTCCTCAAACTCAAGGTACTTACTGAAATGAAGAGCCAGTGTCTCAAAACCAAGCCTTATTTATTTCATATATACAGGCAACGTCTACATTAATCCAGATACATTTGAAAATGGTGTGTTTGTTTTAAAACGCTCTCCATCCACACTAGTATTTTCAGGTGTTTTCCAAAATTTCTCATCCACACTGTAATGTCAGAAAATGTTAAATTCGTTTTACTGCGCATGCGTAAAGCCTCAAAAAAGCTCACTGGGACGATACAGATGTAACAGACATACGTTTTCATGCTATTCTTCTGGCTGGATCAGTTTTAGGAAAATATCTCACCATTCACTGTCGCGTTCAGGTCGCACTCACTCACGATTGTATGTCTGATCTAAAATGCAAATGCTGCCATGTATTGCTGCAAACAGTGATCGCGAGTAAATTTTCTGTAGTCTTTGCTAGGGCTGCACGATTCTTGCTAAAATGTGAATCAATTGAGATCACGATTCTCTTACACGATTCTCATTTTTTCAATTGAAATTTATTGCGCTCAAGTACAAAAAAAAACAAAAAACAAAAACAGGACTAGAGCTGCACGATTCTGGATAAATTGAATCACGATTTTTTTTGTCTCAAATAGAGATCACGAATCTCCCACGATTCTGACAGAAATAATACTGTGTAGTTGAAAAGACTGTTTGTGAAGCTGTTTCTTAACCAAACATGGTAACTGCTCTCTCTGTGTCAGCGGCAGTGCGAACGCAGATTTGAATGATCCGGTAAGACTTTTTCAAAGGTTTAATAGACACGGGAGAATCGTTGTCATTTAGAAATGAGATCGTGTGGTTGTCTGAATCGAGATCGCGATCTTTTAACGATTAATCGTGCAGCTCTAGTCTTTGCAGGACTGTGATATTAAGAGTGTACAAAGTAACACATCTAGCAATAGTGTGAAAGTGAATAGCACATAACAGGCACAATACCAGTATAAACATGGTTCCATTATAAACATATTGGTATTGGTTTAATATGTGTCACATGACTAAACATGCATCATCGTTCTCGAAAGGCTCCTTTTTCACAGTCCACACTACAACGTGAAAACGGCGTTTTCAAATGCATCTATTTTGGAGAGCGTTTTCAAAAAGCTCAGTTTTCCTTGACAAAAACACCATCTCAGTGTGAATGGAAAGCCAAAACGGAGAGAAAGATGCGTTTTCAAACGAAAACGTGTTAGTGTGGACAAGGCCTCAATGTATTTGAATTAGTTTGCCAATGCTGTTTCACATTGACTTAATGATTTGTTCAAAATCAAAGAATCATTTTTGTTTAGATTAAAGTAATATTTCACCCCAAAATAAAAATTCTGTCAGCTACTCACTCTCATGTTGTTCCAAAACTGTACTTTGAAAACTTATGTTTCTTCTGTGAAACATAAAAGGTTTTCTGAACTGTCTGAGTGTTTTTATTTTTTAAATTTTTTTATATATATAGATAAAGTGGAAGTCAATAGTTGTCATAACTGTCCAAACAATTTTTTTTTTTTTTTTGTGTTCTGTAGAAGAAAGAAATGCATACAGGTTTGGAACAAAATGTGGGTTAGTAAATAATAACAGAAATTTCATTTTGGGATTTTAAAGACATGAAATTGCATATTTAACTTTGGTTTTGATGTATTTCCTTTGGAAATGAGGGGTTGGGTGGAACCCAAAAAAACAGGGCTTTTTTGTTGGTTGGTTTGTTTTATGGCTAATAAGTCTTTAAGGTGCCATTCAAACTTGGCTTAAATCTGTTTTGGTGAGGGGTATCGCACCCAGCTGCTGCCCTCTTTTTTTTGGAGGTCTGTCAAACTCACCATTGAAAATAGAAGAAGGGTGGAAACTCAAACAACTGTCTCTGTCATTTATCTGTGATTGCCTGCCATGCAAGCCCACTGAGTGCCATGAGATCATAAACAATTGTAATAGGCTGAATTTGTAATGAAAATTGTGGAGTAATTTTACCCACTCAATGTGTGATTTTTAGCTTTGTTAGTCCATCAGTATTTTAGCCATTATTCCCTGAAACAAAGAGACTGTAATTTTTAAATGCGTGTTTTACATGTGCTAAAAGTTAGGAAAACGAATCTAATATACACTAGTCAACATTTGAAGTGGATCAAAACCTTTCATCAAAGTTGTCCTAAAACCAAAATGTGTTCTTGTCTCAGGACAACTTTGATGAACTTTTTTTGATCCACTTCAAATGTTGACTACTGTATACATGGCTTCAAAGCTAATATTAAAAAAAAGCATGGGGGAAAAAAAAAAAAATCATGTGACATACATGAACAAATTTAGTTTCATTCCAAATCTAAATTAACCTTTTTCTTTTTCTTTTTTTTTTGCATGTGAGCTGCAGTTTTTTTTTTATCTTTGTTTTTGCCTTTCTTTTTACAGCATCAAAGGAAAGCTTACCACAAAACAATAAAGATAAAGGCACTAAAGGTGGTAGAGGGTCCCGGAAGCAACTGTTTGAGCAGTACATGTGCACTGAGGATGTTTCTGCAGGCCTGGAGAGAGGAGAACTCCTAAAGGTGATATAGTACATGTAAACCTATACTTCTGGGTAGTTAACTGTACAAGCCAAGCAATGACCATGTTCTGCAGTGTGACATGCTTAACTTCTGAGCATCTAAAATGGTTTTACTTTTTAAAAACCTTTTTTATACATGTATAATTTGCATAATATAAAAAACAATGTGGGAAAAAAAAAAATATAATAATAATAATAATAATAATAATTAACTTTATAATAATCATAACTGAGAGCATGCCTGGAATATTTGTACTTTGCTGAATGAATTTGAAAATTAATTTGTCACACCACAGGACAGTTTAAGTTTAAGCAAAAATGGTTAAAAACAATTGTGACTAGTGACTAACACCTAAAATATACAATTTACAGGGCTCTACGCTTATTTTTCTTTTAAAAAATTAAAAACTTAAAAAATTTAGGAGCACAGTCAAAAATTTAGGAGCACCTTCTAATCAATAATCAAAAATTTGATCAAAAATTAGCCTTCCCATTACGAGGTGATATTTGACTCCTTAAAGTGATTTACAGTGGAATTTAGTTTTTACCTTTGTAATGGCATTTTTATTAAAATTACCTATTTTATTAAAAGTAGGTAATCTTTTGGCAAATTTTTACAAAATTATATTTTATAAGCATTTTAAAAATTCTTATTAAAACCACAGAATAAGAACAAGTAGAATAAGAAGAATAAGTTACTAATCAAATGAAATCAGTATTAAAATTAATTTGTACAGAGGTGGCACAGAAGAACACAAAAGTGGCATGTAGGTGTATTTTCAGACATTTAATGAGGATCAGAGGTGGCATGAGTGCAATTAAATCCATAAATTCATGTTTATTAATGAATTTAATGATTAATGATTAAAAGATTAATGTTTTAAAAAATGTTGAATATAGAAATATTAAATGATTTAAAGAACTGAAAAGATACTTTAAAAATGAAACAAACTGCCAGCAGGTGGCGACAAGTCACTGATTTGATCACTGAATCATTCATTCAATTGATTCATTCGAACGGCTGAATCATTCAGGAATGAAGCAAGTGACAGTATTTATGAATGGGTAATCAAGAATCACTGACTCACAAGATTAGTTTAAAAACGCAGTTCATTCATAAACGAAACACCAGTGTTTGAATGGACATGCACAGCGGCTGAGCTGTGACTTTGTTTCAAACTATTTTCGACGACGAAATAGAGCAAAATCAGACAATAGTGTTATAGTCAGACAATGTAAGTCACTTAATATTAACTTCTTGTCTATTTAACTGTTGTACTAAATCAGTATCACATTTACAAACTCCCTTAAAAATCATTAAAAGCTGTCACTCATCTTAGCTCATCTCGATCTCACATTTATAATCAACAAAGCTCTCTACACTGCGCAATGAATCTCTCACTTCGCTTAAGAAAGGATTCGTGAGATATGTCTGTGATACATTACTCAACGCTGCAAAAACACGTAGAAACCTTTGAAGCTCCCCTCAGCGATCACAATCAAAAGTATGATGATGATCTGGTCAGTCGCACTGGTCCTAAATATGTTTTCATAGTCGCACGCAGTAGTATTATCTTTCCTATTTTTACCCAAAATAGGGTGTTGTGAGCATTACTGAGTACACATGTAATGTCAGGGCTCTACGCTTATTTTTCTTTTAAAAAATTAAAAACTTAAAAAATTTAGGAGCACAGTCAAAAATTTAGGAGCACCTTCTAATCAGTAATCCAAAATGTGATAAAAAAAATTAGCCTTCCCATTACGAGGTGATATTTGACTCCTTAAAGTGATTTACAGTGGAATTTAGTTTTTACCTTTGTAATGGCATTTTTATTAAAATTACCTATTTTATTAAAAGTAGGTAATCTTTTGGCAAATTTTTACAAAATTATATTTTATAAGCATTTTAAAAATTCTTATTAAAACCACAGAATAAGAACAAGTAGAATAAGAAGAATAAGTTACTAATCAAATGAAATCAGTATTAAAATTAATTTGTACAGAGGTGGCACAGAAGAACACAAAAGTGGCATGTAGGTGTATTTTCAGAATATGTCTGTGATACATTACTCAATGCTGCAAAAACACGTAGAAACCTTTGAAGCTCCCCTCAGCGATCACAATCACAAATATGATGAAGATCTGGTCAGTTGCACTGGTGCTCCTAAATATTTTTTCATAGTCACACGCAGTAGTTTTCAGTAGCAAATGCGACTGAAATGGTCGCACTGTAGAGCCCCTGAATTTACCAGAATTTTAACCCTGGGTACGGCACAGAACCCATTTTTTTTAACCTTCCTTGGAAATCAGATATGCAGATATTATACAATATGCAACCAAACTTAATAACAAATTAAGAAAATGGTCTACACATTAAAACCCATCTCAAAGTGGATTTTAACAATTTGGAACAAGCACATTATTGCAGAATACCTACATGGAATTAGGGATGCACCAAATGTTTAGCAACTGAAATTAACTGAAGAATAAGCGAAAAGACCGAATAAATTGTAGCAAACATTGACATTTTTATGTCAATATAAAATATGCGACAAACATCTTCCCAAATTCGTGATAAGAATCATTTATAAACCTGTTGTTGTCAACAAAAAGATGCGCTAAGACCTTCCTGCGGGTTTCTGCCAAAATAAAAGCTAAGAAAAAGCAAGAACTCCTTCAACATTCATAAATGTTAGTATTGTAATTTTACTGTTGTTATATAAAATCAAATAAAAAAGACAATAATAATTAGGGAAGAAAAAGTCTGATTCAAAGTCATCTCTTGAAGCTTTGGAACCTTAAAGAACTTATCAAGCAACAATTATGAAGATTTTAATCAAATTGTCATCTTAATAATTTTATAGTATTATTTTCTGCTTGTTACCTGATCACTCTGGTAATGAGCAAGTAGACGGTGCTGCCTAAGAAGCATTATTTTCAGAACCTGTAAAATGCTATACATTTAAAAACAAATTGCAGTCAGAATAGGATCAGTGTTTAAACAACAAATTAAATTAAATCAATCCTGATGTTGGGACAAGATATGTATTCCCATTTAATAATCATTAGGATCAAGTAATTCACACGCGTTGCCAGATATGACACTCAAGATTTTAAAGTGCCCCTATTATGGGTTATGAAAGGTAAATTTTTTGGTTTTGGGAGTCCCCAACAACAGGTAGACATGCTTGCAAGGTCAAAAAACACTTTCATTGTCTAATATGCATTTATTTTTACCTTATTTACTCAACGACTTCCAATCGATTCGCTCAATGATTCACTTTGCGTGACACTAATCTGCGGTGATTGGTCCGATTGGTCGATTTCATTTCCATTTCGTAATGCCTGATAAATCAGCGTTTGTGAGCACAGTGCTGCTTTGTGTACAGCCGTTACCGGGGAAACCGCTATTTTTTACCGCTCCAAAAGCGGCACCTAGTGCAGGGTTCCCACGGGTCATGGAATTTCTGGAATATCATGGAATTTTAAAAGGTCTATTCCAGACATTGAGTCAAGGAATAGGAATTTTCAAGGAAAAGTCAAGGAATATCATGGAATATCAGGGATTTCCGTTTGTCGCTTTAAATTTTAGTTTCCATTTATCAAAATGTAATTTTTCTATACTGTATTTTTTTTATCACATTGTTTCATGCGTTTTGCCTATTGTTATGGTTAGGCTACATGGCTCAACAATAAGAAGTGCTCGGGACAGTTGATGGATTTGTCACTTGCCTGATCGGGCCGCTGCTGCGTCGTCACGAAAGTTTATCATTTGCATGTGTTTTTAAGCCTTGTTAATTAAAAAATTCAAGCGATTTAAAAGCATTCGGGCACGAAAGACAACTGCATTCACTACTTGCGCGCTGTGTTCTGTGTGAACAGCCCACGTACAGACAGCTGCGAGCCCTGAATTGAGTTTTCTTTCCGCGTCATTAACAGTGGCCAGAGATGCTGAAGACGGACGCAAAGAGGAGAAAATACTATAGCAGGCAGAACAACGATGTTCACGATGTGCGAAATATAAGAATCCTAAATATTGTATTTTATATAAATTTGTTTCTGAGGGAAACTGGCTTTTTTCAGAAAAGTTTACATGGCGTTTTCTTTTCATCTTGCCTCTGTATAATGCATTTAAATTAGTTTTGATACCTCAGTGCTGCTGTGTTTACGGTAGTAACCAAGGAAACACTGTATTACTGGTCCATAAGCACCACCTGCTGGCCGAGAGTGAAATTGCATCTCGTTCAGCCCGTCTCCAGTTTCTGTTTCATGCACGTTTTATGTAGCATAATTTCACAAATCTAAAGTCACACCTTTCTGTTTTTGCTTCATATTTTGAATATAAATCAAACATTGCACCTTTTTTTTTTTTTTGGGATCTTTAAATTTAATGGATATTTTTTGGGATATCTTTATATATTGAGAATTGTAAAATGTTATTGGTATCTAAAATATTGGTGTCATATAAGCTTATTTAGGCCTATTACAATACAAGATAACATGGATAAAAATGATAACAGCAATTATTTTATTTATTTCTTTTTTGTGGCAGGGACAATGAAAATATTGGCAGAGCAAGTAATAATTTGAAACACTGGTCCAACCGGGGCAGTAGAAAAAATACTTAGCGTTGAGCCCTTGGACTATTTTGTAGCATTGGCTACAAAATGACCACTTCAAAGACTGGGTGTTAAAAGTAGACGACAGAAAAGCAAAAACCACCACCAGTGTGCAGCATCCACTTGAATGATACGATGGCAGCCACAGGACAACGGCGCCAGTGCGCTCACCACACACCAGCTACAGGTGGAGAGGTGAGAGTCATAGAGCCAGTCAAGTGGATGGGGATTATTAGGAGGCCATGATAGACTGGCCCATGATAGGGCCAGTTGCGGCAATTTGGCCAGGACCCTCACAGCAACCTAGTTTTCCCAGGAGGTCTCCCATCCAGGTACTGACCAGGCTCAACCCTGCTTAGCTTCAGTGGGCAACCAGTCTTGGGCTGCAGGGTGATACGGCTTGGGATTTGTTTTAAAAATGACTCGTTTAAATGATTCAGAGTCGACACTTTCTTTTGAGAGACAATAACTTTATACACTTTCAGATTTAGGTGCACTTTCAGATTTAAAACTTTGCAGAATGTTTTCATTCACTTAGAGCTGTGTTACACACTGCATGAAAGTTAATTTTCAAAAATCCATAATAGGGGCACTTTAACATCTATTTTAGCTAATAGGAGAAAATTCCCCAAAGGTTTTTAGGAAAAAAAAGAATCTTAAACATCTTTAGTTTTATTTTTAAATAACTAAACCTGGCCATTGCCATGAATATAGCCATAGAAGTTGGCATTGCATTAAATAGAAAAGGAGTAAAAATAAAATAAATTTTAACCTGAAATCTTAAAAAAAGTTCATGTTGTTTGTCAACTAAACTTTACTACTTACTGTGCAGTTGTATATACTGTACACTGCCTGCTATTTTTATTTAAATGAGTGAGCAAAACAGTAGGCATCATTTACCCAATATTCCCATATTCCCTTTTAATTTGTTTAATTAATAGCGAGTGCTTTTCAGGCGAGAGCAGCAGAGTGATAGCTGCTGGTACAAGTCTTTTAGTCCCTATATATTTTTTTTCTCAGTGACCTCTTTGTCCCCACAATCAAAATAATATAAGCAGGTAAATCCGTGAATTAAAAACACAAATTTGTTCAGATAACAATAGGGGACAATATTGCAATTCCTTACTGGCCTGCTCCACAAAAATATGCGAAATCCAAAACATTTATGGATGATAATTGAAGGCAGATTCAATTTTCATAAATGCTTCAGTTTCTTTTTTTATTTACCATGGTCATCGGCAGTTTTATTCATTTTTGATGTTCTAAAGCCAAACGTTTTTCACTAGGGGAAAAAATATCTATATATTGGGTTGTATTTGATTTTTTTTTTAGACAGCCCAGTTTAGCCCAGACAGTTTCATTCAGTTTCGTATATATTTAGTATATTTGGATTACTTCTCAAACAACATTGTTTTCATGTAACATGCTTCGTTTTATCCTGGAAATTTTTATCTTGTTCTCTCCGTTTAATATTTCAAAATAAAAATAACAAGTGGACTTAAATTTTACATGGGCTTATTATGGTCATTTATTCTGTAGAGTAAAATCTCAAAATGGACAACTATTTAAACAGTTGGCATAATTCAAATATTTAAATGTCATTCTCTTTAAGGGAGTACTGAGAATAAACCCTAAGAAGTACATGGAAGCTTTTGTCCCGTCTCCTGTGAGTATTTTTTCACCCTTGCACATACTATTGAACATATACAGTGTACCCTTAAGTTAAACATACTATCGAACATTGAGTTGTGGTCAGAATTATTACTGGAACAATCCTCCTCGCCATGCATTTGCTGTACCCCCTCTAATTTAACCTCTACCACCTCTAATTTTTTTTTTTTATGTACAGTAAGCTCAAAAGTGTAAACAATGCAGATTTATTTTCACAGCCTTCTTTGCTTATGTTTACCAAGGGGGGCAAATAGTTCTGACCACAACACAAATGGTTGCTAGCATAATCATGATTCTCATTCAAAAGTAACTGACCAGCTCTTTTTGATTAGTAGTGGGTGTTGCTTTGTCATTGTCCTAATTCTGATTAAGTGTAACTCATTTGATGCAAATTTTAATTGTGAATTGTATGTGATTGATTTTTTTGGTACAGGATGGGTCAGCTGATATCTTTCTGGATGGGATTGCAGCTCGTAACAGGGCTCTCAATGGAGATGTTGTTGTGGTGAAAGTCCTCCCCCCTGAACAGTGGAAGGTACTTTATCAAAATGTACTTAAATTTTGACAATTAAGTAATTGGGAACTTATTCGATAATTTTTTGTGTTCTCTACCCATCTATTCATGACTTCCTGACATGTATTATAACTTCGGGAGCAGAAAAATGTATTACCTCACATAACTCATTGCTAATTGTTATGGCTAATTGTGCAGCGATCATTTCCAGAGAAATATCAGTATCATGTTTCAATGCATGTCTTTGTAAAAGCCAGTATAGCAGTATAGTTTCCAGTCACCAAATATAAATTTCATTGAAAATTTGTTATCAACATCTCAAAAGTTCAGTGTAGTCTCAATGTGAAATAAAAAAAGCTGCGTGCATAATGAAAGATGTAGCAAATGCTGTTTAAAATTGTATTAGAAGACGAGTAGCATGCCATGCTGCATGTCAGCTTCTCTTTGCATATATTATTAATAGAGTGCTGTGAAAATGTATTTGTCCCATCCTGATTTCTTCTGTTTTTGTGTATATTTCATACTAGATCTTCAGATGAAATACAACATGAAACAAAGGCAACCTGAATAAACAAATTTATATATTTATTTATTTAGCAATCCAACACCTATCACCCACGTGAAGAAACTAATTGACCTCTTAAATTTAAAATCTGGTTGTGCTCCCTTTAGCAGCGATAACTTCCCATCTCCAATAACTGGAGATCAGTCTTTGACAGTGCTGTGATGGAACTTTGGCCCACTCTTCTTTGCAGAACTACTTTAGTTCAGCCACACTGGAGGGTTTTCTTGCTTGAACTGCCCATTGGCACATTATCTCAATTGTGATTGAGAAGTCAGAAGTTTGGCAAGGCCACTTCAAAAATGTAATTTTCCTTTTTTTGAGCCATTTAGAGATGGACTTACCCCTGTGCTTTGAATCATTGTCTTCCCACTAAAGAAGTGGGAAGTTCAAAACCCCGTCACCCCCCACCCCCCACCCCCCCCCGGTGATACCGGTATTATCGGTGTTGTCACGCATCGATTAACCGGTGGGAAAATTTCCTCACCGTCACAACCCTACTTCCCTCATAATCCACTTATGCTTGAGCTTCAACTTACAAACTGAAGACTGGGCATTCATGGATTTTCTGGTAGGTTTTCTCAGAATTTATGTTCGCCTTAATTATTGCCAGTTGCCCAGGCTCTGAAGCAGCAAAGCATCCCTGCACCAGTACAATGCCACCACCATGCTTGACCATAAATATGATGTTCTTTTTGTGGAATTTGGCATTATTTAACAGGACCCCTGTCTTCCAAACAGTTCCACTTTTGACTCATCAGTCCACAAAACATTCTCCTAAAAGATTTGCGGATCATCATTTTGGCATTGACGACACAAACCAGAATGCGAACATGAAAACATATCAATTCAACTTCCCCACCTACCCTCCCTCCCTCACCCAACCTAAAAAAAAAATCAGATGAGCCTTAATATTTTCTGGGTTAGCAGTGGTTTTTGCTTCACCACTTTTCCATGGATGACATTTTTGGCCAATGTCTTTAAGATAGTGGAGTATCTATGAAATTTTTGGCTAATGTCTTTCAGATAGTGGAGTTTCTATGAAAATGCTTTCATAATGGGTCCTGGACTAAATGCAAACCAGGACCCGTATTCACAAAACATCTTAAGGCTAAAAGTAGATCATAACTTGCAGATTTAGGAGAAAATCTTAAAGGTGCCATAGAATGCAAAAATCAGTTTTATAAGGTGTTTGAACACAGTTGTGTGGCCGCAGTGTGAGAAAACAACCAGCCTATAATGGTAAAAATCCACCCACTCATTGTTTTATAATCCCAATAAATCATAAACAGTCTCTCCACACTAGCAGTTCCAGATTTCTCACTACTATGACGTCATACTCGGGGAAAGTCCCGCCCATTTGTGACCGTCTCTGACCTATTAGCATATACACAGCCCTGAGTGAGAAGCAGCGGTCCGCCATTACTGTTTTCTCGCTGTAGCTGCTGGAGGTACAATGTCAGCGCCAAAGAGCCATTAAAAGCATTGTGTGTTGGGATGCACCAACGAACATAGGAGTCACCATAGACCGCTGAGGACACAGTGGTTAAATTTCATTTTCGAAGGAAATGTCCCGGGAAAAAAAACGGAAAAGTCCTACGTTTGTGCTAACATTTTACGCCGGACTGCCTCACAAACGAGGGTCAGTTCAGCGCTGGAGTTGTGCAAAGATTGCTTCTGAAAGAGGGATCGATACCAACGCTTCGTGCGCAAACGTCCAGACTCCAGACAAAGTAAGCATCACGTGTCATATTTTGTTTTCCAAAAGAACTTCTTGGCTCTCTGTAAGGCTAATGTTGCTAAAGCTACCATTGTCTCTGCCTGTTTTCACTGATGCTGCCTTCACGTGCTTGAAGCTCCGCACTCTTCTGAAAAGAGAGGCAAAAAACAGCGCGTTTTGGCTCATACCCTAAAAGTGGCAAATTCAACAAGCTATAAAAAATTGTCTGTGGGGTATTTTGAGATAAAACTTCACATACACACTCTGGGGACATCAGAGAACATTTTAAAATATTGTATCAATGCATTCTATGGCACCTTTAAAAATAATGGGCGTGTCAGTACTAAATTTAGGACTCCTACATTTTTTGCTCTAAGAGTCTTTCACAAAGCGTTTTAGCACTAAAACTAGCTCCTAAATCTGTGAAACGATAGGAGTAGTGAAGAGGACTCATAAGTCACTAAGACCAAGCCACAAACTATCCTAAAATGGCTGTTGCCGGCAATCTGCCTCTGAACGTAAACATTTTAGAAACATTTGATGATAATGACCTTTAAAAAAAGGTATCACCTTTGGTTTTGGAGGTTACCCCAACTCTTAATTTTCCTTTGATTATATCCTTGTTTTCATAAACCAGTTGGGCAAGAAGTATCAGCTGTTCTTGCGTCCAGTTGTTTTGTTTTTTTTGAACGTTTGCATGTATTACTGTCAGCCATGATTATTCTACTCTGTTAATTAAAAGTCTGTTTATATGCATATCCGCTAATTGTTTTTGAGAAGCATACATGTAAGAGGTTGACAATAAGCTGAACATATACTTGTTTAATTAGTGACACTTATCCTGCATTTTAAAATCTTTATTTGAATGTGGCAATTAACATTTTAAAAATTTTTTTAAACCTTTATTTGAACACAGCAACATATTGTGCTCTACAATATTTCTATGAATAAATCTCTGACAGAGATCCCTATCAGCCAATCACTGTGTGCATCGTTAGTAAGCATGCTGACATCATCCATAGCAACGAGGTCAACCCCGCCCTTACTCTTAGCTTAAGACTTCTCTCTGTTCCTTAATAAAAGTTTGTCTCAGCAGCTTTGTGAATAGGTTGTAAGAGAAAACTCTTAGCTAAAAACTTTTACTGCTATTTAGAAGAACTCTTAGTGGTAAGATAAAATGTTTTGTGAATACGTACCCAGGTCTGATTGCTGCCAGCCCTGTTCAACTGGGAGTTAGTAACTGTAGGGACACATACATTTTCACACAGGCCCAGTTGGTATTAGATAGTATTTTTTATTTTTTTGCTTTAATAAATAACACAATTTAATATCTGCTGTTTACTCAGTTTGCCTTTGTTTTTGCATGCATTTCTGAAACCATTTTGTATGATATATACACAAAAACAGGAATATATATGCAGAAGAGCAATTTTTCACAGCACTGGATGTCTATGCTATGACTTCAGTGTTTTTCCATACAGCAGAGCAAGTAGATGATTTTATTTTTATTTCTTAAGTTATATAAACATTCTGTATATCAAAATTGGCGACAACATTGAAGCTTTAATAAGGGTTGATGTGTGCATGTGTGGGCTGTTGAGTATCAGGAAATCTAAACTACTGCCAGGCAAGTTAAGTCAAGATGAAAATAATCCGCTTTGTGAATAATCTACAGCATAGGCCTGACTTCATACTGGCTTTTCATAGTGCTGGGAGAGAATGAACCAATGGAGGAAAAATAACAAGATCTCAGTTCTTCATAATGGCTGATATTTAACATCCCTAATTTATGGAATCAGTGTTTGTTTCTCAAAGCCTTACAGAGCTGTTTGTCCTGTATTTTAACTCTTCACCAGAAAACATTAAAAATTATTTTCAGTGGAGGGAAGGTCAATGAGTATAGCTACTATGATTTCCACTTTTTAAATGAAAACAATTACAGAAATACAAAAAAAAAAGAAAAAAGAGACAGAACCACTGATCTATAATAGAGAACTGGATTGCCCATGACATCATAAAAGTGAAGCCACCATGCCTTCCTATTGGTATTCCCTAGTATTCCCATATATTCTATTGAATTAATAGGAAATCGTATGATTTTAAGGAGAAACCATAACAAGTAAGCATTTTTATCTCTGTATATTTGTACAACACAAATGTCCTAAGCGTGTAAACGGTTATTTGTTTAATGTTGGGAATTTCTCCTGCGTATTTAAATTACATTCATATACATTACAGTAGTGTACATCAGATGTACATGATAAACATCAGACGCTCAACATATGTATTACAAATAAAAAAAGTGCTCATTCTGAAATCTGAATAAAGATTTATGCTCTGTATACTAGAGGTCGACTGAAAGTGGATTTTACCGATACTGATAGCTAGGTTGGACCACACTGGCTGATACCGATTAATCAACCGATTAATTTAAAAATGCTGAATGAAATGCTAATAATGAATGAGAACTAAAATAATGATTTACTTTAAAAAAAAAAAAAAATAATAATAATATATATATTTTTTAAAACAACCATACTTTGTAAATGAATAAAAATATTAATTATTATATAAGTTGGTTCATAGTTTATTCGAACCAAATGTATAGGCTATATCAGAATGAGCTTTATTGCCAGGTATGTTTACACATACGAGGAATTTGTTTTCGTGACAGAAGCTTCCACAGTGTAACA
>NW_015661993.1:93942-99208 GCF_001515625.1 Sinocyclocheilus rhinocerous | reverse complement strand
TATTTTATATATAAAATATAGTTTTAGTATTAGTATAGGACTACTTGTTTTTTATTGCAGCCCATGATAATTAATACATCACAAAAACATTGTAAAAATTAGGCTAAAAGAAAGTCATCCCACTCCTCTGTCTACTTCTGTCATCGCTTGGATTACAGCGTCACGCGCCGCCTTTTTGAACGTGATTTTCTCCAATGAGGGGGAGGAGGGGGGCGAAACATTTGGCAAATTATGCTGCAGCACTTCGGCCAATCACAATGCACTGGGTCAGCTGGCCAATCAGAGCAGACTGCGCTTGTCAAAGGAGGGGGCTTTGTTGAAAACGATGTGTTTGAGAGAGGCGGGGCATAGAGGACCTACAATAATGTACAGTATTTGAAAAATAATGTGTTTTTTGAACATTAAAGCATGTCAACATATTCTGTAACACCAAATACACAAAATAATGATCTTTAAAATAGCATCATATGACCCCTTTAACACTCTAAAAAGGAACAATACTTATACAGCTTTCATTAATCTTAATGTTACAAATAGGCTCTTATTGTAGTGTTACCATTTCATTTGTCATGCTTAAAGATGGCCATCTTTAAATATCTACACCGAGGCCATAGCATTGAAATTACATGCATATGGATATTGTATGTATACTCTCACACTTTATTTCCTTCTATTTTAGAATAGAGTAGATGATTATCTACTCAAAATAACAAAATATGTTAGTCACACACTGGGCAAAAGTGCAGCGCTGCATTTATATTAACAATGATTTGGGACAAATATAATGTAATTTAATGGAAAACTGTGAATCAAGCTCTGTGGTGCGGCAGGATTTTCTGTCGGCTGCTTTTAAATTCGCATCTAGAAGTTTCCCGCTCTGTGCAGCGCGCAGCCTCACGTGTCAACACAAACAACACAAGGTGTCAGTGATTTCTGCCTCTAGAAGCAGCTCTTGCACTGTATAATGACAGCGTAACCTTCTCAACAGCTCTAGCAATGGACGCAATCCAGGAAAGTTATCGTCATTGATTTTTGCTGTTAAGCGATAGTTCCAGCAATCAGCTATTGGTGCTGATCAATTGGTCGACCTCTACTGTATATACTTATACATTAAAGGGGTGGTTCACTGGCTTTTTTCTAGGCTTGATTGTGTTTATAGGATGCAGTCTAACATGTGTTAATGCTTTGTTTTTTTAAAAACTCTTCACATAATTTACCTTTATTCCACACCACTCTGTCCCTTCTCTGAGAAACGGGCTGATCTTTTCCTGTTTTTATGAAGCCCCGCCCTCAGAAATAGGCGATGGGTTCTGATTGGTTAGCTAGCCCCCAGTGTGTTGTGATTGGCTAAATCGCCTCTAGTGCGCGTCTAATCGTCCCGCCCCTCACCTCAGCGGCATGTGCTCCGGTTGTATTGTAAACAACGGCATGTTAATATCACTTATCAGTTTGAGCCCGATTGAGAAGCACAGGATATTATTGAAGAAGATCGTGCAGAACCTGTGCAAGCACGGCTTTCGCGCGTCCATGTATAACGCTTCTCATAGCTATGTGAAAATAAGTGTATAAATGGAACAGAACTGAGCTGATGATCTGAATGAGAGAGAGAGTGGCCGAGCAGGCGACGCGAGGAACGGAACCCGGGAAGTAACTCGTTGTAGTCCCTACCAGCCGTTTTTGTAGGCATTAAACTGGCAGAATTTTAAAAGACGACATCTCCGTTTGCATTGAACTTTCAGCTTCGTAACTTTGCAGATATTGTTTATGCTCAAACAGCAACATTACTCACTAACTAACGTTTAAAAAAGTGAAATTGCAATCAACCACCCCTTTAATTTGCCTTGTACATTCACTGTTCATGCAATTTTGTTATAGTTTTTATTCGTACAGTAGGCAAATGTTTCAACAATGATTTTGTTAACCGCATTCCTTTTGAAGAAAATCATATACACCTAGGATGACTTGAGGGTGAGTAATTTGTTGGCTAATTTTCATTTTTGGGTGAACTAACCCTTTAATGATTTAAACCTTGGTTAAATTAATAATAAATTCAACATATATACATAACATTTTACTCCTATGGAAAGGTAATGCTAGTCAAACGCCATAGAATTTGTGTGATCTTAAAGTCTGAAATAGATGTTGCTCAATCATGACATTAAAATATACACATCATAACTTATTCAGAGAAAATTATGCATGATAATCTTTGAATTTCAATACTGCACAGAGCAGTAACAAAGGCTTGTATTGTATTATTATTTGTATAATCAAGTTAATTTCAAATACTAATACCAGATATGTTTGTTTAATATTTCCTGCATAATTATGTACATAAAGAAATATTTTGTGTTGGATCAGTACCTGTGTCAGCAAGTATGCAGCAGACACACACACCTTAACGATTTCAGCATATCACTTATCCTGCCCAAAAAGACCATAAACATTGCAGATAACATCTGAAGTAAAAATTTAAATACACATCTTAAAAACTAATCCTGTGTGACCAATATGCTTCAAATTGGGTGATTTTTAGGTTTTAGATTTAGCGAAGTTTTTGCTGTCAGTCAATGATGCTCTCTTGCCGTTAGGGAATAGTAAGATGCATAATTATGTACTACTGGTGTGTTCAAGTCATGTCGAACAGCCTTTAAAATGCCAGACTTCCTGATCACTGCCCTGACTACTGAACTAGGGAGACAGGAGACCTTTCTGTGTGGAGTTTGCATGTTCTCCCTGCGTCAGCGTGGGTTTACTCCGGGTACTCCGGTTTCCTCACACAGCCCAAAGACATGCAGGTTAGGTGAATTGAAGATTCTAAATTTTTCCTCCCAACTTGTGTGTGTATAACAGACTTGTGTATGGATTAAATAGTTCTCGCCATGAATATAGCCATACATGCTGGAATGGCGTTAAGAAAATAAACAAACAAACAGACAGACAAACTTTATCGTCACTGCAGCTGCAGATTCGCGAGAGTATTCACACAAGAAGCATTTGTACAGTGTTACAGCAGCGGCTGCTCTCGCGCTGCTCATTCTTGCGGTGTGAAATCATCCTTATGTTCACTTTTACATCAAACTACAAAATACCTGCATTGCTTACAAGACACTGTTGTCGCTACAGCTGCTTGCCGGAAATGGCGGACAGCGTACAACTGACTGAGGGTGGAAATATGCTAATACAGGATGGTCAGTGGTCTTGGATAGGGCCTGAGAAGTATGATGTCATACTGCTCAGAAAATCGAAACGGCTTGATAATTGAGACCGTTTAGGTTTTTTGGGGATAAAAAAAAAAAAAGAGTGAATGGATTTTTATGTCCACACACTGCTAAGACACATTTATATGCATATGCAAACACCATGTAAAAGTGAATTTTGCCTCCAGTGTCCTTTTTGAGCATTTTAGTCAAGCTGAGATGCTATGACATTTACTTTTACATTTAGTCATTTAGCAGACGCTTTTATCCAAAGCGATTCAGGGGAAGGAAGCAAAGATGAAACCATAGCAGATAGCCGGGATGGTGAGAGAGAGCGTAGGTTACGTCGAAAAGTGGCATGTGTAGGGGTATGTGCTGTGTCAGGAACCGCATAACTAGGGGAGTACCATCCTCAGGAAAGTTTGAGAGCAGCACATCTAATTCTTCCACAAAGTTACCTAGTGGTCCTGGGGGTCGATAAATAACTATAAAATTGATTTTAAGAGGGAAACAAAACAAGCGTTTCCTAGCAACGACAACTGCGCTAAACACTGAGACAAGAAATAAATACACTTACAAGCTGCTTTTAACTTCTGCTGATTGACTGCTTCTCACAAAGAGTATTTCTTTACACTGTTTTGCTGGCGCTTGAACACACTTTCCTGTTTATCACAACAAATGGCCAAGCAAAGCGCACAACACTGACAAGGTACGCGATACAGTACGAGACCAAACGCGATTTCCTATGACATGACACATGTGGGGCAAACAACACAAGAATGTCCTCGATTGTCCTCTGTTGCATTTAGCAACCCTACCTGCATGAATTGAGCTTGCAGAAATCCTTCACAGATATCTGCAGAATATGGATGACCATTGTTCATAAAATTCTATAGATCCCCTGCCCATTTTATGTGTGTTTGTTTCTTATTTTGTCAAATTGGCTAATGCTTTCAGTCTTTAGTAGTTTAGTACTCTCATCTCAATTTCGTATATTTTAGGATATTTAAATCCAATCCAGCACAGATTTCTCCCCATTATTAGCACTACAAAATGTGGAAAATAGTGCAGAATCTGCACTGTTTTCATAATATTAAGATATATAAATGCATGCATGTAGTATATACTTCTAGTAGTTGTAAAGCATGTGATTGTGTTATAATTATTATGAAGTGAATGTAAAATGATAGATATCAATCTAAGACATAAATGCATAATATTGACAAAACTGTATCATATAATGAAAGTGATTATAAAATGTTAGATGATATCAATCTAAGACATAAATGCATCATATTGACGAAACTGTGTCATATTGTGAACTATGTACACAGGCAGTCAGTGGAGATATAAACGAGAGAACTTTAGCCAATCAGATGGTGCCAAAGGCTCCTGATGTCATAGTGGAGGCCCATTACAATGAAGATGACGAGGTGATCGGTAAAATGAAGAATGTCAGTCTCCATGATAAAGGTAATGAGCTTTTACTGCAGGTATAATGTTACAGATAATTCTGTTCACCCTTTATCCAAGGTTTTTTTAATTCTCTCTAGTATGAATTGATAAATCATTTACTGTTTATTCAGTATTTTCTTAAGTGACGTTTTGTAATATACTTTGGACAAGTTTGTCTCTTAATAATCCAATTTTTCATTACTTTATTTTGTTAGCATTTCATTGGTTTGGTCAGTCCTGTGCCAATTTCCTTTTGTTTGTTTGTGCAATTTACACCTCCACAGTTTAGACATATCACCCCAGGAATCATTTCTTCTGTAAATGTCAGGGATTAAAGTTCCGTCGCTACGACAGATTTCTGTCAGTTCATAAAGACAGTCACTTGCTTCATTCCTGAATGATTCAGCTGTTCGAACGAATCAATTGAATGAATGATTCAGTAATAACATCAGTGACTTGCCACCACCTGCTGGCGGATTTAGTTTAATTTTAGCGTATAATTTCAGTTATTTAAATCATCAAAATTTTATATTTAAAACATTAATATCATCATGAATTTATGGATTTAATTGCACTCATTCCACTTCTGAGCCTCATTAAATGTCTGAAAG
>NW_015661993.1:79600-92996 GCF_001515625.1 Sinocyclocheilus rhinocerous | reverse complement strand
TTCGAACGAATCAATTGAATGAATGATTCAGTGATAAAATCAGTGACTTGTCGCCACATGCTGGCGGATTTAGTTTTATTTTTAGCGTATAATTTCAGTTATTTAAATCATTTAATATTTCTGTATTCAAAATTTTATATTTAAAACATTAATCTCCACATGAATTTATGAATTTAATTGCACTCATGCTACCTCTGAGCCTCATTAATCGTCTGAAAATGTCCCTACAAGCCACTTTTGTGTTCTTTTGTGCCACCTCTGTAGTACAAATTAATTTATTAATACAAATTTCATATGATTGGTAACTTATTTGTCTTATTCTACTTATTATATTGCAGGGGTTAAAGTAAAAAAAAAAAAACGTTTTGACTGAATTTTTCTTCGCCCAAACCCCATTCCTCAGCCATACCTGTCACACACCCAGTTTAAGAGCAGTTTTTTTCTTCTTGTAATTAGGAGAGCTTATCCTCCTAATTTAAAAATTTAGGAGCACCTTCTGATCAATAATCAAAAATTAGCCTTCCTAATACGAGGTGACATTTGACTCCTTAAAGTGACTAACTGGAGTATTTTCTTTTTACCTTTGTAATGGCATCATTTTCATCTGTCAAATTCAAAAATTTATGTTTATAATCTTTTTAAAATGTCTATTTAAAACAATATGTAGAATAAGACACATAAGTTACCAATCATATGAAATTAGTATTAAAGGGGTCATATGATGCAATTTAAATTTTTCCTTTCTCTTTGGAGTGTTACAAGCTCTTGGTGCATGAAGATCTGTAAAGTTGCAAAGACTAAAGTCTCAAATTCAAAGAGATATTTTTTATAAAAGTTAAGACTTGTCCATGCCCTCCTAAAACGCCTCGTTTAAGCACGCCCCCACATGTCTAAGTCACTGTGTGGTGAAAGTTTGTGATGGCTTGACATGGTCTTTTCTTAAAATTTGTAGTTTAGAATAGATAGACAAACAGATGTGTGTTCTGGTTTGTTGCTCAAGTGTTACTAGCTGGTTGCTATGTGGTCGCTTGGGTGTTCTGAGTAATCTTCCACAATGCCCTCATACAAACCTTTGTAACCTTTGTATAAAATAAGGGGGAAGTCGTGGCCTAATGGTAAGAGAGTCTCAGGTCTGGCAGGAATTGTAGGTGGGGGGAGTGAATGTACAGCGCTCTCTTCCACCTTCAATACCACGACTGAGGTGCCCTTGAGCAAGGCACCGAACCCCCAACTGCTCCCCGGGCGCCGCAGCATAAATGGCTGCCCACTGCTCCGAGTGTGTGTTCACGGTGTGTGTGTGTGTGTTCACTGCTGTGTGTGTGCACTTAGGATGGGTTAAATGCAGAGCACTAATTCCTAGTATGGGTAACCATACTTGGCCACATGTCACGTCACTTTCACTTTCAAATACTTCTGTTAAGAAGTCTCAGAAGTCTTATCTCAGTGTTTTGATATTTTAGTGGTTCTTTCTAGCAAATTTAAACGTTTTTGCTGCTTTTAAACTTGTGACTTTTGTGATCATCCAAGTAGTCTACATAAACTCTTCTTTGTGTATGATAGACCTTCTCTAACAGGTTTAGAGACATTTAGAATGTGTTGAATGTTTAATTGATATTTTGTGATTAGATGTCCAAGCACCAAACGCGAATTGGATCTCTAATGAATGTATGATGCTAAGCCTCTTTTTCTATCAGTTGACATTCCTTTAAATGGAAATAAATGCACATTTATTTCATTTGTATAATTATGGTGTCGTGACAGTATAGTTTTATATAAAGTGTACATCGAAATGAGTTCTTCTAAATTCAAATGTTGAATAAAGGTCCACACTTACACCAAATATTATGAGCACATGCCTTATGACAGTAAACGTTTTTACAGGTGTAATTTTGACTTCTCGTTTAAACGGTAAGATGTATTGATTTCTTTTGAAAGTCATTTTCAAAAGACGCCCGTGTGTTGCTGTAACCTGTTTTATCAAACCCTAACTTACAGTTAAGATTTAAATTGGACTTCCCTGTAAAAAAAACACATCACGAGAGACATTGGTGCTAGTCACGTGGGCCATTGGTGCTTGGACCCCGATGATTACTGCTTGCCATTTTTTATTATTTTATAGATGTTGTACATGTGATCCTCATGCCACCTTGCCACCATACAATTAATTTTCTAGATCCACCCCTGAACACTTGGATTTTGTTTACAATTGCTGTTAGTTTATTAATTTTGCCAAGTAGTGTTTTCACAGGATTGTAAATTCAACTCACATTTCAGTTCATTTACGTTTGATTTTTAGCATTGTCATTTATTTGTAATAAAAACTTTAAATGTAAATTGTAAAGGATTCATTTTATGTGTGATGGTTTTTTTTTTTCTCAAAACGGAATTAGCCTATCATCGTTAATTTTAATTTGTCCACTCTACTCTTGAGCACAAGCCCACCTTGTTATGCAGCCAATCACCGACATATGTTGATTTCTTGAACGCAGTGGCCAATCAGAGGCAATTTTATTGGTCAGAATTCATTCACCACTGAAAGCTAGAGTTTTTGTTCAACTGGATTGGCAACTCGAAATTCAATGAAAGATTCAATGAAGATCAAGAAAGGAGCGGGTACATTTCTGATTAAAAATGAAAGGCCATCAACAGACACTTAACCCTCAAATGGTCCCCATTTCCTGTTTACACTTCTGGTCTTTGATTTTTGAAAATTGATAGTTATTGTAAAAAATATATGCATTTTTAAACACAAATAATATATTATTTTTTTTTGTTTACTTCTCATCTATACATTAAAGCTGTGTTTTGGGAGATATGAAGTACTTTTGTACCTATTTACCACAAAATTCCTCAACTACACCTTTAGCTTGCATGTGAAATATCACATTTTTATGAAAAAATCACTTAAATGATGATCTAAATTTGATTTAAATTGTTTCTGGATATTGATCTAGGTGTTAGGTGTAAAATTATGCCATCTGCTGGTTAGAGAAAAACTTGTAGAAATTAGAGTTTTTGAAAGAATAGTGTAATGACCATATATATCCAGCAGAGGCCCATAGAGATCCATTCATTTTTCTGGAAGTGGCCAACTGCTCTTCTCACAACTTTTCTGATATATATTTTGTAAATATATATTGAAACATTATAAAATACATAAACAGTATTTTTCTCAAAGGTTAGAATTTATATATTTTTTTGTTGTTGTTTGAGGTATTTTGAAGTGCCCGCTTTTGCAACAATGCCACATAAATTTGCAGAAATGCCACACAAGTTGTGACTAAAACTTGATTGCATACATATATTTTTTCAATCTAAAAAGTAAAATCAAAAAATTTTATTTTACTTAAATGTAAATAAAACAAACACCAAAAAAACAAAACAAAAAACAACTGCAATAAGCAGATATGAATGGTGTGTGTGTGTGTGTGAGAGAGAGTGTGTGTGTGTGTGTGTGTGTACGTGAGTGAGTATGCTCGTTCCACATTGTATTTGTGCTCTAGCATCAGGCCTTTGTTTTTGTGTGGACATTTTCAGATTTATGCAGGATTTATTGATTTTATTTGCCAATTTCTATAAAAATGCCCTCTGTTGCAGTCACTCCTGTGTGCGTGTGTGTGCATGTGAGTGAGCATGTCTTTTCTACATTACATTTGTGCTCTAGTACCAGGCCTTCATTTCTGTGTGGAAATGTTCAGATTTATGCTGGATTTATTGATTTTTTTTGACAAATGAAAAAATGAGATTTTTTTCGCATTTCCCATTCATTTTCATTTGGGGTCATATTGATCCCAAAGACCAGATTTGTAAAACAATTTTTACATACATTCAGAACAACCGAATCAAGCCCGTTTTTTAATGTAAATACAGATAGAAAATGTTGAAAAGTCACAAAATCTTATTCCACTGAGATGAAGGGAACCATTTTTTTTTTTTAACTAAGTAAAAGTTGATTGGGGTCATATTGACCCCAGGGACCGATTGAGGGTTAAAAAAGGAACCACTGCCATTAAAATCAGCAGCAAGAGTCAAAGCTAGTACACAGTTTATTAACCCCCAGGCGTCGAAGCCCGCACCGGTGCAGTCTGTCTTGTATTTTCTTGATGACCCGCGAAAAGAACTAAAAATACTAAATTTTTGATCATGCAGTTAAGAATAAGGTATCGTTTGAAACCGCAAAGGATCTACTTTTGTGTATAGTCATAATAACAAGAAAACAATGTGCTTTTGTGAAATAAAGAAAACAAACAGGGTGCGCTCTCTGCAGTCTTGGTCTCTGTCACCTTTCTTCACAGACACGTAAATAAAACAGCCTGAATCTCAGCGGATACTTGCCTCAAAGACATGATAATTATATGTATAGAAAGCTTAAAGTCTAGTTTTAAATGAAATAAGTCATGTCAAAAACAAATATTCTCTGATAAATAGTTTTTCCCATCTAAACTCATTATCTCTAATGTGATCACGCCCATGAGCCGATCGTGCTTTTCAAATTCTAAACATCCACGTGAGGCGCGTGCGCGGACATGTAAACGCCCATATCACCTCTGTAGACAAGCGTGAAGAGCTCATCCCGGCTACTTTTTTTTTTCTGGAAGACGCAGAGAGGAATAACCCAGAATTTACCTCAGAAGAAGAACATGAAGCATTGCGTCACGCAGCTTGATCCAGAGGAGAATATCATTCTGATGAGTAGCCTAAGATTACTTGCATCTGTTGTTATTGTGACATAACTTGTACACATTTTTCTAGTTAGACTTGTCCCAAATTATAATTCCTGACTACATGTATGAAATCAAGTGAAACATTTTGAAATGTCATTTCATTGTCTAAATGTCTCACAATGCCAGGATGATTTTTAATGTTTTATAACATATAAAACCACAAGATATAAAAGTAGTGTTAACACTATGAATGCTATTAGAGTCTAGGAATATTTGGCACAAAGGTGTGTTATTGTTCAAGTCTCATTGTTCAGATCAGTATGTTCAATCATGTGTCCTTGACCTTCACTGTGTATATTTTTATTATACTGTGTTGTAAATAAAATAGAAATAATCAAAAACCCACATTATTTTACTCTCCTCACATTTTTTCACATGTTTTTAAGCTACTGAAAAAAAAACGCAAATATCAGGTCATTTCAAAACTTCTCCAGCGCCCCAAAACACCCTCAGACCCCAGAGGGTTAAACATCGGCATACTTATACTTCTCAAAAAAAGTATTTAGGGATATATGTACATGTGTATATACAGTCATATGAAAAAGTTAGGACACCCTATTGAATTGCATAATTTTCTTTATCAGGACATTATAAAAAAAATTATCTCATCCTTGGCAGGTCTTAAAATTTGGAAAAGAAAACCCCATATGAACAACAACACATGACACATCACACAGTGTCATTTATTATTATTTAACAAAAATAAAGCCAAGATGGAAAAGCAATGTGTCTCAAAGTTAGGACACACTTACTGTTAAAGGGTTAGTTCACCCAAAAATGAAAATTAGCCCACAAATTACTCACCCTCAAGTCATGCTAGGTGTATATGACTTTCTTCTTTCAGACGAATCCAGTCGGAGTTATATTAAAAATTGTCTTTGATCTTTCAAGCTGTTTAATGCCACTCGGCGGGTGTTGCATGCATCAGTCCAAAAGAAGTTAAATAAAAAGCGCCCATCCATAAACAAAAAGTGTCTCACATGGCTCCGGGGGGTGAACAAAGGCCTCCTGTAGCAAACCGATGCGTTTTTGTAAGAAAAATACCCATATCAAAACAAAACACTTATTAGAAGTACAAAACGAGGATTTGTAAATAAGAATGTCGGAGGATTTCGATATAAGCCAAGAGGAGACTGGTTTTCCTTTGCTAAAGTAAGGAAACTTTGCTCCTGTGAACAAACGTTGGTTTTCACGAGACTCACTGGCGCATGTGCAACGCTGAACTCATACGCCATCCGCCCGGAGCTGCTTCCGTGTAGGACTGTTGGCGCAAGCTACATTAAAGTGATTATTACGTTTTGAATATGGATATTTTTCTTACAAAAACGCATCAATTCGCTACAGGAGGCCTTTGTTCACCCCCCGGAGTCGTGTGCATTTTTTATGGATGGGTGCTTTATATTTAACTTCTTTTGGACTGATGCATGCAACACCCGCTGAGTGGCATTAAACGGCTTGAAAGATCAAAGACAATTTTTAATATAACTCCGACTGGATTCGTCTGAAAGAAGAAAGTCATATACACCTAGCATGACTTGAGGGTGAGTAATTTGTTGGCTAATTTTCATTTTTGGGTGAACTAACCCTTTAACGCAGTCAGGCACTGCTAATCAAATGCCTTCGATTAACTGATCATCAGCTCTTTTTATGACATTACAGAGTACTCAGATACTCTCTGCACCAGAACTCATCAGCCAGCACTTGAACACATTTCCACTGGAATTTCAACATATCTCTTGCATTGATGTCACTGAAATGGGATTTGTACTTTCGCCCGGCTCCGCTCTGCGAGCCTCTGCTGACTGTGCGCGCACCTTCCCAAACGGACTTCTCGCGTGATGAATTAATAATTTCTTTATGTACAAACTGATTCAAATAATCTTAAGCTTAAGAAAATCCCTCACTGATCTTGACTGAATCACTTTTGTAACCTCAGTTTATATTTTATTTGCCTGTTGTTCAGCGCTGACTACTGTAATGGCAACGTGCATCTGTGTATGCAATTATTTTGAAGATGCATTCCAATATAATTTATTCTTATTTAGGGTATAGGCCTATTCTATTTTGAGCTGCATTTTAATAAAAGTTAAACCGAAAAAAGACAAATGGTAGCACTGCATATGTTTCTGACAGTGGCGCAAAAACGTGGTATGCAGTATATGCAGTGCATAGGGGCGCCGCACATAGGGGGCGCCATTTTGCCGAAATCCTTCTTGTGAAAATCATCTTTAATGAAACGTTATAAATAATCAAAAGCTTAGTTGTTAAAAAAATAATGTAATGAAACATTTAACAGTTTGTAGCTTTTCTAAAGAGTTCAAAAATGTATTTATTTTAAACTTACTAAGACACAGAACCGCTGTATCTCTTTACGACCACAACAAACGGGACACTTTTCAGACACAAACTTCAGCTTGCTGTCAGTGCGCGAGTCAAACGAGTGGAAAAGGTACAGGTGCCAAACGAGCTTCAGTAGAACAACAGTGAACTGTGGTATATGTCAGTAAAACAAACTTACCTGTCCGGTCTCGTTTTACTGTGCTCACAGCGCATGCTCTTCAACTGTACATGAATATGCGGTGCACACTCTATTCTTCATCATAAATAAACCGCACTAGAAACTATGAGCATACATCGTCAATTAAGTCATGAAATTACCAAAATGGTGATTAAAGATGTAAAACTATGCATGCATGTATGTATATATATATGCATCACATTTAAGAACGCATGTACTGAAATATTCTGCAATTCGAGATCACAATATAGGGCGCAAGATATGTAATTTTTTATTTGTGATTTAATGCGCAAGTAAATGTGAGCACAGTGCAGTTGTACTAAAAAATATGCGCTAATTTTTCGTTAATGTGTAAAGTACGAAAATGAAACCATATTTAAATGCATAAAATAACTAATTTTACATTCTGGCATTTATGTGCTGTTGACTTAAGCCCTTTTTTACATTGTTGCAGATGGGGATTTAAAAGAGTATTTTTTTTTTTTCCCTTTGTACAGAGCTCGATTTAGGTATGACTAAACTCAGGGCTTAAAGTTCTCCAGCTCCTTGCCGGATCTCCAGCGTGTGGCGTTTAGCTGCGGAAAATAAGATAGTCCTCCTACATTTAAAAAAAAACTTGTTGATATCACGTTCGAGTTAATGAGTTCGCCTACCAATGTATGAGAGGAACACAGCTTTCACTCTCAACCAAACTAACATTACTAGCCAATCAGACATTTTTGGTCCTATAAACATGAGATGCGCATAATAGTATCCAACTGCAGAGTCGCAGCTGATGAGCGCGACACATTCTGAAAAAGCTGCGAGGCGCAATGGTCAAAGATTTCCATCTAGAGCAGGCATGGGCAAACTCCGTCCTGGAGGGCGTCCCTGCAGATTTAGCTCCAACTCTGATCAAATACACCTGAACACGCTAATCAGTGTCTTCAGGATTACTAGAAGGCTACAGGCAGGTGAGTTTTAGCAGGGGTTGGAGCTAAACTCTGCAGGGACACCGGCCCCCCAGGACCGAGTTTGCCCATGCCTGATCTAGAGCCATATTTATATAGAAAAGCTATTTTCTATGTAATTAACAGAGCTTTGTAAACAGCTCAGAGTAATCACGGCATCTCCATAAGAACGATATGATTGGCAGAACAAATTTACCTGTAGTTTTGAAAAGGTCCTGTTCACACATGATCTCTTAACGGCAATTTACCAGTGAAGACTGTATGTGTGAAAGGGGGCTAAACTCTTCCTCTGCATGTGCCGTGAGTTTGGGTTGCTTAACGTTCTTCTGGGAAAACGGTGTTATCTCACTTAATTTGTAGCTTAAGTCATTTATAAACCTATGCCAACAGAGAATACATCAACATATTTCTAAATATGCGATTTATTGTAGATCACGATTTCAAAATAAAATTTTCTCACTTTGCATATGGCCAAATATTGCAATTAAATGGATTTAAACGTCGTTGAATCACATGAAACATCACCAGGCCGTTGGCACCCTCTGCAGGTATTTGTTATAATATAGGCATATTACATTATGTATTTAACAGTTGCTTAATAAAACCATGTACTTGGCTTTGATACATTATTTGAGCCAATTATTATTGCCTCATCGTTAGTTTATATATAAATATAGTCATATTAAAGCCTGTTTTTCACTTAGTTCTATTTGTATTACTAAAGCATACTTGTCAAAATAATAAGATTACTTGATTAGCAAAATAATTGTTAGTTAAGCCCTAGATTTGTTAAAACATTTCAAAATATAACTGCATTGTTCTAATTTTTGTAATTAAAAGACTAATTTTGCCATTCAAATAAAGTATTAAAACATTGTCTCGTTAAAAAAAATCAGTTTGAATAAGGAAAGCGATAACTTTGCCATAGTATTCTTTCAAATGTTAAAGTTGCCACAGTCATTGCATTCTTTGCATGTGCTGCACTTTATTTGTACCATTTGTTTTATTAGTTTATGTATTAGAATTTGAAAGACAAAACAATATTTTTTGATAAGTGATAAGTGAGATCTGATTGTAGTCCTTGAAAACCAAAAGAGTAGTGCTTGAAAAGTCCTTGAAAGTCATGGAATTTCATTTTGCAGTATCTGTACGAACCCTGTTTAAGTTACCAGTTCTTGGAGCATTTTATTTTGTTGTTGATTGAACTGACCTGTAGTTTCTGTAGTAAACTGTCTTTGTATATTTCCTATTTTATATTAATTTCCTAAGTAGTTAATTTACTATTATTTCTTTTGCACAAAACAATTTCAGAAATTTCATGTTTTAAATTGTAGGTCATCTTGTACCCTGTCAAGGACAAATATAACCAGCAAAACTTGATATCAAAAGCATCCTAAATGTTACATGTGTTTGCATTTATAGTTGAGTAACCTTTCCTGATATTGCTGTTTCAAATAGCCCATCATAATCTGTAGTCTGAGCCTGTCAAGGGCTAATGGCAAGGGCAGATATGTTACTAGTTAGTTTCAAGGAAAATCATTTTCAAATAATGTTCTTTTTTTTTTTTTTGCCAAATAACCCTGTGTATGTGTCCACCCCCAACCCCCAGAAAAAAGTTTAGGCTCAGGATTTTTTTTTTGCTTTAACCCCTGAAAACTGTTGCAATTAATTCATTTTGACAACTAATAGAATGTTAAACATTGACTTTTTCAGAGTTCATTGATTAGGCTATATAAAATTCAGTGAAGGTTGACTTTGATCTATGTAGTTATCTGCATGTCTCATCCATGAGTAGGCCTATGCAATTACGGAGAACAAGATTTTGGGGGTGTTAAGACCCAGAACCAAGCTGACTGAGCAATAAAGCTATATGAATACAATATGAATAAAGCTATATGAGCTACATGAACATCAGCTGCAAGTTTATTAAAAATTCACATTTTAATTTTACTGTGAGATGGACAATTAAGAATCAAATCACTGAGTATCTGAAATTAGTAAGGGGTTTCTAATAAAGTGCAGAAGTAATGTGTAAGCAACAGCTCCATAACAAGAATAGCAATGTACAGTGAGACATTTAAGATTATTATTATAGGCATTACTTTTACAAATCATTGGAATGGAATTTAAAAAAATATATTGATACAAATATTTTTCTAGTGGGCTAATCTATTAGTCTGCATTTACACTGCGTGTATCAATTTTGACATGCCATATTTTTGTCCCGTGCTAGAATCACTGTCTTTCACAGCTTCAAAGGGAATCATGCATTTATATGAATGTCACTTCCAAAACTCTGCAGCGTGCAATTGACTGTCAGTCCTTTAGCACCATGAAAAACAATGCTTTTAGTCAAAGGATTATAGCTATATAGCCTGGACAGTGCAAAAGACCGTTCACTTCATTCACTAAAAAGCTGTCACTCATCTCAGTTCGCGATTTTACAACGTTCTATTAAAATCAATGAAGTTGTCTACACTGCATAATGAATCTCTTACGTGTCGTTATTTGTTTTTGAGAGAGAATATTGGCGAGAGCGAGCATAACTCATCACTTGACAAAATCTCCGGCCGGCGTTTTGAGCAGTGAGTGGATTCTAACTTAAACACCTCTGATTGGCCATTGTGTTCAAGAGCTCAACAAACATGTCTGTGATTGGCTACATTTCTCACCGCTGCAAAAACATGCTGTAAATAGGAATATTTCACGTTCTCCAGAGCTCAAACTCAAAAATGCAATGGAGCGTTTGTTAAATCTGTTTTGCCAGTAATGTTATATTATTACAGTATCAGCTGGGGTGCTCTTGCTTTTGTTTCAGGGTACTTATATTTAAAATTGACTGTTATTTTTTACCCATGTTTTAATTTTTGTAACAAAATTATTTGTGATCAAATATTAATTGACGGACCCCCTGCAATGCCGCTGCGGACCCCCGGTTGAAGACCCTAGCGTTAATGTGATATGATGTTGCTTCTACGTTAAATGAAATAAATATAAAAGGGTATATGTTTAACATAACTAATTGAACTTACCAAACATTGATTAATGTCTCTAATCTTGTGCTCGTCACCCGGATTTTAAACTTGAATGAAGCCGGATAAAAATTTTTTAAAAAGGCTGATAAATGTTATAATGTAATGTGTTATGGTGTCACTTTTACATTAAATGAAACCAATATAAGAGGTTATTCTAACATAAAATTAAATGAACTTACCAAAAATTATGAATAATGCCTCCAATCTTCAGTCATTGGTTAATCGTGCAGCTCCAGATTTCAAAGTTGAATGAAGCTCACACAATCCCATAATGCCCATCACCAGTAAGTTATTATAAAAACGCATGAGCTACAGTAACACCTCCTTTTTGCAAGCAGTTCTATGGGCTGCCATAGACTCACAACCAGAAGAAGAAGTGTTTCTTTAGCACCGAATCAACATATTAGGATGATTTCTAAAGGATTATGTGACACTTAAAAACAGGAGCTTTGCCATTACACAAATTCCCTTTTAAAACATTCAAATTAAAAAGTTACTTTTAATTGTAGTAATATTTCACAATATTTCAGTTTTTATTGTATTTTGAGCATAAGAGACTTCTTTCAAAAACATTTGAAGATTGAATTATTCCATGCTTTTGTACATTCAATTAAAGGAAGTGACAGAATATAAAACGGAAAATAGCTGTTAGCAATCACATTTATATTGCTTTTTCTTTGTAATTCTTTTTTTTCCCCTTAGCCCTTGTCACAACACAATCTGTCATACATGGAAGTGCATTCAACATTTCTGGATCAAGTTCAGAGAGAGCTATGCAAAGGACTGGAAAGGTAAGTCATTTGTTTGAAAGGATATACAATATGCTCACTTAAGACAATACAATCAATAGTTCTTATTCATGACAGTTGTAAATGAAAATACTTTCACATTAATTTTACTTTTAAAAGTAAGCATTTGCGGGCGCCAATAGCCTCGTGGGCAGCACGTTGACATATAGCGCCGTTGCGCTTCAGGCGTCCCGAGTTTGGGTCCTGGCTTGTGGACCTTTCCAATCCCGCCCCCTCCTCTCTCTCTCTCCCACTTTGCTTCCTGTCTAAATACTGTCCTGTCATAATAAAATGGCAAAAACAATTTTTTATACTCACTTTAATAAAGTAAACCGTAAACGCATCTACTCTAGTAAACTTGCACTGTGCTGCCATTTGAACTTTGAGCCGAGTGGATAAACCAGGGTTCCCACGGGTCATGTTGCTCCATAAATAATTCTAGATAACTTATCTGAATTGTTTAAATGTGTAGAATCCACATAACCTTGTTTTTCATCTACCGGTCAAAATTTACAGCAGGGCATGCAAATCTGATCTGTTTTTTGGCCAGACAGAAACTGCATACAGACTGAATGTAAATATAAGTCTCTGTAAATCCACTCTGACACTAGGTGGCGCTTATGGAAAAGCTGAATTAGAGCTGTTTCCCGTAACCTCCGTGGACAGGGCAATTACTTTTTCACGTAGTGCCAGGCAGGTTTGGACAGCTTTTTTCCCTTAATAAATGAAATCATAATTTCAAAACTGCAGTTTGTATTTACTCAGGTTATCTTTGTGTAATATTAAAATTTGTTTGATGATCTGAATCTTTTAAGTGTGACAAATATGCAAACAATTAAAAAAACAGGAAGGGGGCAAAAACTTTTTCACACCACTGTGTGTGTATTATATATATTATATATTATATATATATATATAATATTATAATGTGCGAAATATAGGAATCCTAAATATTGAATTTTATATAAATGTGTGTTTCTGAGGGGAACTGGCTGTTTTCAGAAAAGTTTACATGGTTTTGTTAAAGTTTACATTTTCTTTTCATTCTGCCTCTGTATAATGCATTTAAATTAGTGTTGATACCTCAGCGCTGCTGTGTTTATAGTAGTAACCAAGGAAACGCTGTATTAGTCAAGTCACCTTTATTTATATAGTGCTTTTAACAATACAGATTGTGTCAAAGCAACTGCACAGTATTAATTAGGAAAATTGTGTGTCATTAATGCAAAATTACAATGGTAAACACTAAATTTTCAGTTAAAGGCAGTTCATCATTGAATTCAGTGATGTCATCATCCAGCTCAGTTCAGTTTAAATAGTATATTTGCAATCAAGTCAACGATATCGCTGGAAATGAAGTGTCCCCAACTAAGCAAGCCAG
>NW_015661993.1:77992-79358 GCF_001515625.1 Sinocyclocheilus rhinocerous | reverse complement strand
AAGTCAGATTGTGCAGAGGACTCATCTGGTTCCTGTGGTCTTGTCCCGGTGGTCGTCTGAGACAAGGTCTTTACAGGGGATCTGTATCTGGGGCTATCTAGTTGTCCTGGTCTCCGCTGTCTTTCAGGGCTGTAGAGGTCCTCTTTAGGTGCTGATCCACCATCTGGTCTGGATACAGACTGGATCTGGTGGCTACGGTGACCTCGGAATAAGAAAGAAACCGACTAATATTAGCGTAGATGCCATTCTTCTAACGATGTAGCAAGTACATCGGGTGTTATGGGAAGTGTTCCCGGTTCCGGTTGTCCTAATTAATGCAGACTAACAATCCTTTAACGGATTTGAATATTAGAAATGTGTTCATGTGTTATGTGTAAACCAGGTTAAAGATCTAGATTTAAACTGACAGAGTGTGTCTGCCTCCCGAACAATGTTAGGTAGATTATTCAAGAATTTGGGCGCTAAATAGGAAAAGGATCTGCTGCCCGCTGGAAAAACGTGGCTATCAAAGGAAAGATTGCTATCAAATAGCACACCTAGGTTCCTAACTGATGATGAAGAATTGACAGAGCAGCCATCAAGTGTTAGACAGTGTTCTAGGTTATTACATGCAGAGTTTTTAGGTCCTATAATTAACGTCTGTTTTTTCAGAATTTAGCAGTAAGAAATTACTTGTCATCTAGTTTTTTTGTATCGAATATGCATTCTGTTAGTTTTTCAAATTGGTATCTTTCGCCGGGCAGTGAAGAAATATAGAGCTGAGTATTAGTTGGGAGCACCAGTGCTACCAAGTAAAAAAGTTAATTTCGAGCCCTGGGTTATGTTTGTTTTCTTCTAAAAGAAACAAAATGTAATCAGATCTAGCAGTTTTTAATGCCTTTCTGTAGGATGGGGTACTTTTCCGCCAAGCAATATGAAATACCTCTAGTTTGGTTTTCCTCCAGCTGCTCTCTATTTTCTGGGCTGCTCTCTTTAGGGTGCGAGTGTGCTCATTATACCATGGTGTCAAACTGTTTTCCTTAATCTTCCTTAAGCGTAAAGGAGCAACCGTATCTAAAATGCTAGAAAAAGAGAGTCCACAGTTTGTTACATCATCAAGTTGTACTGAGGTATTGGAAATGCTAAGGAATTTAGATAAATCAAGAAGTTTACTTACAAAGCAGTCTTTTGTGGTAGAAGTGATGGTTCTACCATACTTGTAACAAGGAGTAGAATTTACAGTTTTAACTATATGAAGTTTGCACAAGACTAGATAATGATCTGAGATATCATCGCTTGGCTGCATAATTTCAACACCATCAACATCAATTCCATGTGACAGTATTAAATCTAGAATATGATTTCGACAATGAGTAGGTCCTGAGAC
>NW_015661993.1:58541-76144 GCF_001515625.1 Sinocyclocheilus rhinocerous | reverse complement strand
AGTAGGTCCTGACACGTGTTGTCTAACCCCAATAGAATTCAGAATGTCTATGAATGCTAATCCCAATGTATCTTTTCATTATCAACATGTATATTAAAATCACCAACAATTAACTTTATCTGCAGCCAGTACTAACTCTGATATAAAATCAGCAAATTATTTAATAAAGTATCTGTGGTGCCTTGGTGGTCTATATACAGTAGCATTAACACTGGTTTCTCTGGATAATGTTATATGAAGCACCATTACTTCAAACGAGTTATACTTGAAGCCCGCCCTCTGAGAAATACTGAAAATATTGTTATAAATTGTAGCAACACCTCCCCCTTTACCTTTTGGACAGGGGTCATGTTTTATATCAGTAATCTTGGGGGGTAGACACGTTTAAAATGTAATAATCATGTTTTAGCCAGGTTTCTGTCAAACAGAGCACATCTAGTTTATGATCAGTGATCATATAATTTACAAAAAGTGCTTTCGTAGAAAGGGACCTGATATTCAATAAGCCAAGCTTTATCATTTGTTTATCCGTATTACATCTGTTTTTTATTTGTTGAACATAAATTAAATTGTTACTCTTAAATTGGTTTGGACATGTTTTTTGTATTTTCTTGTTCAGGGAACAGACACAGTCTCTATAGTGTGATATCTAGGTAAAAGGGTCTCTATGTGCTGAGATGCAGCCAGTACTAACTCTGATATAAAATCAGCAAATTATTTAATAAAGTATCTGTGGTGCCTTGGTGGTCTATATACAGTAGCCAGTACAAACATCACAGGGGATTTATCATTAACACTTGTTTTTCTGGATAATGTTATATGAAGCACCATTACTTAAAACGAGTTATACTCGCCCTCTGAGAAATACTGAAAATATTATAAATTGTAGCAACACCTCCCCCTTTACCTTTTGGACGTGGTTTATGTTTATAACAGTAATCTTGGGGGAAAGACTCGTTTAAAGGTTTCTGTCAAACAGAGCACATCTAGGTTATGATCAGTGATCATATAATTTACAAAAAGTGCTTTCGTAGAAAGGGACCTGATATTCAATAAGCCAAGCTTTATCATTTGTTTATCCGTATTACATCTGTTTTTTATTTGTTGAACATAAATTAAATTGTTACTCTTAAATTGGTTTGGACGTTTTTTGTATTTTCTAGTTCGGGGAACAGACACAATCTCTATAGTGTGATATCTAGGTGAAAGAATCTCTATGTGCTGAGAATTAACTGATTTCTGTGACATGAGGCGGCTAGCAGACGGTCGGTTTAGCCAGTCTGTCTGCTTCCTGACCTGGGCCCCAGTTAGTCAAGTACAAACTCTAAGACTAGGTGCCATATTTCTAGAGAGAAGAGCGGCAACACCCCAGGAGGGATGAAGACCATCTCTTTTCAACAGGTCAGGTCTGCCCCAGAAACTCGTCCAATTGTCTATGAAACCTATGTTATTCTGCGGGCACCACTTAGACATCCAGCCATTGAGTGACGACAGTCTGCTATGTATCTCGTCACCACGGTAAGCAGGGAGGGGACCAGAGCATATTACAGTGTCTGACATCGTACTTGCTAGTTCACACACCTCTTTAATGTTATTTTTAGTGATCTCCGACTTACTGAATTTACGTTTAGCATTAGCCAGCACTTTTAAATTTGCCAAGCTGTCAGGTGCTCTGGCTCCCGGTAAACATTGGACTATGGTGGCTGGTGTCTCTATTTTCACGTTCCATACAATAGAGCATTTTTTGATCAGGTTTCTCAGTGGGTGCATCACTGAGTGGGGAGAACCTGTTTAATGTTTTGATCGGAGCGGAAGAGCGGTGTTTTGACCCGCGACTATGCCGCCTCACAGTCACCGAGTCGCCTTGCTGCGGAGGCTCTGTGACCTGAACTGAACAATGTACAGGACTCCCTGAACTAGTCGCATCCAAAGCCGTATCTAGACCCCTCACATTCTTACTATCCTCAATTAAAGTTTGGATGCGTGTCTCTAATTCTGAAACCTTGTCTGTCAGCCTAACTATTTCCCTGCATTTTTCACATGTGAATCCCTCATCGCCGACAGAGAGCGCTAAACTATAAATGTGGCAAGCGGGGCAAACAACAATAGCAGGAGAAGAAGCCATTACTCACCGTGAATGATGAATGATTCTAACTTACCACTGTTGTTTGATGAACTTGTGAAAAAGACGCGAATGGAAACGCGAATGACAAGCTAACCGGCTAACGAATGCTAACGCCCTGCTTGCACGCTGCACGTGCGGTTTTAGCGTAAAAGCGAACGATCAAATTAATCAGATTGGTTAGATATGTAATATCAGAAATAAGGTGGGAATTAAGCTATATTTTATAACTTTAAACAACAGAGAGTGATAGTAAGATTCAACATAGAAGCGGAGCTACACAGAGCTACAATCACAAACCACTCTGCAGCACTTGTTCTGTTCCATAAGCACCACCTGCTGGCAGAGAGTGAAATTGTGTCATTCAGCCCATCTGCCGTTTCTGTTTCATGCATGTTTTATGTAGCATAATTTCACAAAGCTAAAGTCACACCATTCTGTTTTTGCTTCAGATTTTGAAATTATAAATTATAATAAGCCTAATATAAATCAAACATTGCACTTTTTTTTTTTAATCTTTATATTTGTTAGGCTAGTGGTTTTTGCTGTGGTATTAAAATTGAAATCGAGAATTGTAAAATGTTATTGGTATATAAAATATTGGTGTCATATAAGCTCATTTAGGCCTATTAGAATACAAGATAACATAGATTTAAAAAAATTATAACAGCAAATATTTTATTTAAAAAAAAATTTGTGGCAGGGCCAATGAAAATATTGGCAGGGCAAGTAATAATTTGAACCACTGGCCCAACCGGGGCAGTAGAAAAAATCCTTAGCCCTGGACTATTTTGTAGCTTTGCCTACAAAATGACCACTTCAATGACTGGGTGTTAAAAGTAGATGACAGAAAAGCAAAAACTAAATGTGAAGAAATAATAACAGAATTAATGACGAACAGAAAATCTTTCAGAGCGTTTAACCCCTGAAAGCATAAAAACCATAAATTAATTTCTGTAGAACTAGTACAGAAAAATATCAAAGTGCATTTAACAGGTAAAAGCAAAACAAACAAAAAAATAGTAGTGTGTATGTGTGTTTAACTTAGTTTTGTACTAAAAACTTCTGTGAACAAGTAAATAAAGCTTGCAAATGGATTTAAAATACATTCTGTGGATGTTTTTGTCTGCTCAGTGCTCAGCACAACAGCGGCCTGTTTTTCCGTTCAATATAGGTCATGGAAATTCAGCTTTTTAGTCAATGTCAGGGAATTTGACATTTGGCTTAGAGTGGGAACCCTGATAAACAGTCCACATTGCGTGGTTCAAATGAGTCGCACTGTTTTGTTCCGCTTTTGCCGCATAAACATTATATCGATCGTTCATTGAACCCTTGTTATAAGGAAAATTATATCACAATAATTATCATTATCAAATTTTCATCCAGCCCTAACGGTCTTTTATAATTTTTTTCTTCTTGGTCTTTGGAATAATGTGCATCACTGATTAATCATGCACAATAACATCAAGAACATGTATTATGAAAGTAAATGGGGTGAATTTTAAAGTGCCCCTATTATGCCATTTTTAAGGTTGCTAATATTGTTTTATGAGTCTCCTAAAACAGGTTTACATGCATGCAAGTTCAAAAAACACGTTAGTCTTAAAAATATATATATTTAATTTTACCTCATTTCTAAATTATTCATAAACAACTCGTGCGAAGCAATTAAAAGAATCAGTCTCTCTAAACCCCTCCTTGTTCCCCCGTGAGCCCTCACTGCTGTGATTGGTCAGATGGCGCAGTCCTTTGTGATTGGTCTACAACGCGTGTCGGAAACGAAATGCCCATTGCCATGACGGAATGACAGCCCTGGAGACTTGTCAATACATAGAAAAGATGGTATCGATTGTACCTTACCAATTCGAGCCGGAGTCTGGTGATGAAACATTTGAAGTTGCTGATCGACAAGAGACTGATTCGCAAGCACGACTGGAGCAGGACGTTTCACAGTGGTAAATGTCAAGTGTTAACAAGTTTGTGGCAATTATAATATATGATAAAACAAATTTACTCTCACAGCGAAGGGTACAGCGTCTTCTCGACATGATGTTAACCACACGGATATTTTACTGTGTTTGTGGGTGGGCAAGTTGGCGACGTAGAACGTGTGTGGACATTATGCAAATGTGTTACTTCGTGACGTACAGCCGTAACAGAATAAGACTCAAAGTCCTGATGACTCGTTTAGGTGATTGCGAGCCGACTCTTTTTTTTAAAATTTTTTTTATTTATTTTTTATTTTTATTTATAGACAATAACTTCACAGCTTTGCAGATAGTTTATGTTCACATACAGCTACATGACACTGCATGAAAGGTAATATTCGAAAAGGCATAATAGGGGCACTTGAACTTCATGATGTTGATAATACATCTCACTTTGGAGAAAAATAAAATTATAGCATGACTTTCTTTATTTTTATGTGTATAATTGTACATGCATGTTGTGATTTCAGGTTGTATTCATTTTTGAGCAAAAGCACTCAAGGGCAGCATCAGGCTTCCTTAAATTTCTCCCCAACAAGAATTTTGCAATGTTCTCTCCTGTGGACCATCGGATTCCGAGAGTTAATTTGCCTCTAGCAGACTGTCCTGCAGACTTTGTCTCCAGACCTGGAGACTATGAAAACACACTCTTTATCTGCCGAATAACACACTGGCCAGCAGACAACAACTTTGCTGAAGGGTGAGATCTGGGTTACCAGTATTTTCTCCAAATTATAGGGTATACATTCGCAATTATTCTTCATAAAAGCATTTATTCATTTATTTCATTAAGTTGTTTTTCTCTGGTTCTAGGCGACTTGCAAAAACGTTAGGGCAAGCAGGTGAAATAGAGCCAGAAACCGAAGGCATCATGACTGAATATGATGTTGACTTCTCAGAATTTTCAGAGGAGGTCTTGAATTGTCTTCCCCAAGATCTGCCCTGGAGCATCCCTGCTCATGAGCTCTCTAGAAGAAGAGATCTCAGGTAACCTACTACCCTTTCCCAACTCTTCAGCACTCCATATTATAACTATTAATTTTTTGTGTTTCATGACTCAATTGAATTTTTCCAAAAATATATGACACTTCTTTACTGGTTTTATTTTCATTTATTTTTAAGAAAAGAATGTGTATTTACCATCGACCCAGCTACAGCCAGAGATCTAGATGATGCACTATCCTGCAAACAGCTCTCAGATGGTATGTGTGGTTCCTTTGACATTGGAGCTCATTAAAAATTTAATTACACTTAAAAAATTCAGCTCTTTATGATACAATAAACCATTTTTTCCCTTTCCTCGTGTAGGCAATTTTGAAGTTGGTGTTCATATAGCTGATGTGAGTTACTTTGTGGAGGAGGGAAGTGTCTTGGATCAAATCGCTGGTAAAAGAGCCACAAGTGTTTATCTGGTTCAGAAGGTACAAGTCCAAGTTTGATTTGCACTTTTGCACTTGTTGCACCATAAAAACTGATTTGCACTTTTGCACTATAAAAAAGTTACAAAACAATTCCAAGCCCCTTAAAATTTCTTGCAGCAATGCTGCAGTGCAAAAGCAATTAATTAGATGTTGCTGTAGGTACCAGCATTTAACTTTTTTTTGGACTTTAAAGTGTCATGAAACCCTCCTGTTTCAGCATTGGTCTTTCACACCTTAGATTTGGAAAATACTCCAGAAATGGGCATGTAAAGCAGTGGAAAAGTGGGAGTGAAGAGGGGAGAAAATAGCTAATAAAACACAGACCTAAAACACCACTCATTATACATACACATGAATATTAAAATATGAGCAGAGAAAGAAAGAAAGAAAAACAACAATGGAGATAGTGGCCACCTTGATATATTTTAAAACTGTAATACTAGTGATAACAAATTCTCAAGAAATATTATCATTACAGACTACTAACTACTATCATGAACAAATCAAATATGATTTGATAAATTATTATTTGAAATAAACGAATAAGCAGAGATATGAAAAATGTAGAACATTTAAAAGTTCTTATAATATTTTTAAATTTACGAGCACTACAGTGTCAGAACAAATGACACACCAGTTCAAAACAAAAAGAATAAAGGCATAGTTATCCTCCTCAATAAGTGTTCATTGGATCTGATGTTACTATTGATTGAGGAATCCAAAAAAGATAGACTAAAGGTTCAACAAGAGATCACTGAAATAAAACAAATCGACTTACAAACAATGAAGCCACTGAACAAGTAAAAAAAGTCCAATTACAGGATGAGCTCTCCGAATTTAAAGAAAAAAGTTAAGAAACAGAATGTGGATAAATTCAGGAGAGATGAAAAAGATTATAAAGATGGAAGGGTTTACACCTGGAAAAGATTGGTACCTAATAAGTAGAGGACTTTCCTCCAGAAGAACACAGCGTACCAAATGTTCAGTCTCCTTTAATTTGACTAGTAGGTGATTGATTACCTTTCTGACAGTAGAGCTGATTTGAGTAGTTTTTTTTACAGTCGCAACCAAAACCAACAATGGACAGTTTAAAAAAAATAAGAGGAAGACAAGGAGAGGGTGAAAGAAGACAGCTAAACAATCAGTGGCATCCAAGCACATGCAGTTTTACCAAACAGACACTGTATTAAATCTCTCAAGTTTCCCTTTAATGAATGATGCCATGCAAGTTTTGTCCAAAGTACTATCGTTTGCTCTGACACACCTAACGGAATTTAGAACCAAAATAGACATTTTTTTTCCATAGAAATTTACAGTTAAAAGCACGGTATGGACAAACAACACATACTATACCAGCTATGGTGTCCGGACAGGATCAGGAATCTTCTAGGAATCTGTCTTTTTGCCTCCAATACAGAATTCAGCTATCAACGCCTTTTACTAATAAGGTTAACTATGATGTATAATTACTTTTAGAAAGAAGTCTAACCATTGAAAAACAATTTAACAAGAAAAGAACAAGATACATTGACTACTTTGGCAGATAATAAGGACTTGGTTATTAAGCCAGCAGATAAAGAGGGAGCTGTAGTAATATGGAGTAGAAATTTGTATATAGAAGAGGTCTATTGACAACTTAAAAATTAGGATTTTTATCAACCTTTAAGGAATGATCCAACAGATCATTCAGAGACAATGAAACCAGAATTATGCTTACTAACTGATGCAAGAGTTAAGAATTGGATTATGGATAATGAACTTAAATTCCTCTATATAATGAATCTATGTGTTGCATGTTTCTATATGTTGGCAAAAATCCATAAAAATCTGAATAAACCTCCAGGACGTCTGATAATCTTTAATAATGGAAGTCTGGAACTATCTTTAACAATACATTATTATTGATGATTATTTCATCAAGCCTTTGGTACCCACGCTTCCATCTTTTGTTCAAGATACAACAGATGTGATTAAAAAGATCAAGGCTATGGGGTCGGTTGACCCTGGTTCCTGGTTGGTAGTGTGGTGGCTTCTGCTACTGCTGTGAGAAATCACTCTCAAAGTCTTGAGGTTTTGATGCCAGAATTTAGAC
This sequence comes from Sinocyclocheilus rhinocerous, assembly GCF_001515625.1. Taxonomy (NCBI): domain Eukaryota; kingdom Metazoa; phylum Chordata; class Actinopteri; order Cypriniformes; family Cyprinidae; genus Sinocyclocheilus; species Sinocyclocheilus rhinocerous. The sequence continues at coordinate 68,521 of NW_015661993.1, read as the reverse complement.
TTTATTGTCAGAGACAATGAAGCTGAGAAGAACTCTGCAGAGCAAATCTCCAGAATCTTTTTCTGCACCCTCTTTTATACAGTATTTTCAAGGCGTGTTCAGTATATTTCATACATATGGTTATTGTTTAAATTTTTTGGCTGTGTCTCCAGTCTGCTTCCAAGAAGCAGGCAGGAGGTCTTACTTTATGTCCCATGGCCAAAAAAGGCCCCATCATATATTTTGTCTAATGTCCTAACAGGACATGCAGCCCCACCATATGTCTGCCCCATTCCATCCTCATACAGACTTCTATACCATTCCTATGCAGGCCAGGCAAATACATGATTAACACTTGACTAGGAGGGAGTAAAAGATCCTGTCTCCCTAACCCCTCATTTAAGATAAAACAATATTATAAGCATGAGCGTGCAATTGGTTCAGCGCTTGCCTTTGGTTGTCACAGTTATGTAGTATACAACAGAAATAAAAATTCAAAACATAAAACATGTAACATCACAAAAAATAGCACAGTTGATCTTCAGCCCAGACACCTTGCGCATCGTAGAGGGCCACCCTTGGGCTCCCACCATATGTCTGCCCCATTCCATCCTCATACAGACTTCTATACCATTCCTATGCAGGCCAGGCAAATACATGATTATAATAGTAGAATAACTTGATACAGAAATGTTTATATTCACAGTGATTAAACTTGAACAATTCATATTTTGACCAATAAAAATCTTCCACATATTTCCCCCTTTGATACTTACTAAGTCTCACCTTTACGTGTCTTTACCCAGAGTGCAGCTTCATAATTCAGCCTCATCAGTTATCACTACCTAGTGACTAAATTAAGTCACACAGTTTTATCACCAATGACTAGATTATGTAACAGCACTCTGGTGGAGCAGCAGGACCAAACCTCTCCCCCAGAGGTACTAGAGTCTCCATCATTTGTCAATGTTTGTGACTCCCAGTTGTGTGTATAAGGCCAGTCCTGTTAATGTACATTTTGGTTACTTTTCAAAATCAATTTCTCATCATCTTGCCATCTTAGCATTTCCATTTGCCTAACTGTGGCTTTGACAACTAGTGACCTCAGTATAGGAAATACACAGCAAAACAGTAATCCTCCTACCAATACTGCAACTCCTAAAAACTTTCCTAATTTAGCCAAACATGCTCCCCATGCTCCTAACTTTAGATCAAACCAATCCCACATTCGATTATCTTGTCCAGCATTTGCTTTAAGTTCAATCCTTAGGTTTTTTAATTTGATCATTACTTCACTAAATGCTCCACCTGGAGCAGTATTATTTGGTATAGAAGTACAACATTGATCCTCAAACATAACATACTCCTTTTTCAGCTAGCAAAAAAGCCAAAGCTATTCTATTTAGCCATGTCATTCTGCTCGTTGCATCCAATTACTCTCCTAACAGTGGATAACGCCTCATCAGTGTAATTAATAAACCTTTGCTGATTGTAATATATAATTGATCCATTCTGTATTTTTATTTTGTGTAATCCAAATGAATATTGATTCAATCCCTGATTTGACTTCATCTCTTGCTTTAAACTCATAAGGTATACCTCTTGGTTGACCAATTTAATCTATTCACCAATGACTAGATTATGCAACAGCACTCTGGTGGAGCAGCAGGACCAAACCTCTCCCCCAACACTTGACTAGGAGGGAGTAAAAGATCCTGTCTCCCTAACCCCTCATTTAAGATAAAACAATATTATAAGCATGAGCGTGCAATTGGTTCAGCGCTTGCCTTTGGTTGTCACAGTTATGTAGTATACAACAGAAATAAAAATTCAAAACATAAAACATGTAACATCACAAAAAATAGCACAGTTGATCTTCAGCCCAGACACCTTGCGCATCGTAGAGGGCCACCCTTGGGCAGAGGTTAGGCTAGCACTTACACCCAGGGTATGGTTCATCTTTATACTTCTTCTTCGTCCTCAGTTGAGGAACTAGAGTCTCCATCATTTGTCAATGTTTGTGACTCCCAGTTGTTGTCATAGGCTCTTTTAGATCTGTATTTTTCTTCATTTGTTGCTTCCTCTTCTAGAGAAATGTGACTCATTTTATGTGTCAGCATAACCCTAGTACATAATCCTGACCAATTTTCTGGTAATGTTGGCAAGAGGCCATATTCTGATCCGCACATCCACCTTATCTCTGCCAATGCAATACTGATGTCATCAAATATAGGTTTTATCACCAAATAGTCTTTACATTATGGTATTTTCCATATTTTGCTGTATTTTCCTTCAAATCTTCCTACGTCATTATTTCCCTTCTTTTTATAACATTACAATTCTTGATCTGCCATTAATTGTATTTTGCCTTGTGGTTTTTGTATTTTTTTTTCCGTACTATTGGCCATTTACGGGTACATATGCACTGTAATTCAGTTGTTTCTCTGTAGTTTGTTGTAGATTGGAGAAACTGGCACCAATATGGGCAAAATGCCATTTTTTGGGGGGACAGTTTCTAAAGACATTTATCTGTCTGCCTCTTTCTATAAAGCATTTACCTCCCAGTCTTACTACATCTAACCCCATTGCATTAGATAGTCCTGGACATTTCTTAAACCATTCATCATGAAATATTCTACAACTAGAACTGTGTATAAGTATTGGTACAATATATACAATTGGTCTTGCTTCAACGCAAACTATGCAGTTTTGCATTTCTCTTTTTATGATGTGTAATTTACCCATTTATACCAATTATTGTCTTCTGCCTTTTCGCATAATATATCTGAATTGCCCATTTTCTTATAAGTAATATTATGATTGTCATCTACAATGTCTATTTTGTCTAGATATTTTTTCCTCATCTAGTTCTTGTTCCTTTTGGATTAAGTCAAAGCCACTGCTAGATTCATCCGAGGGTTGAAAAGTCGATTCTAGGGAAGTCTGGGTGCTGTTGGTTATAGCTTGAGCTTGCCTAATTAGATGCATTAGGCATGTGATCATCAGATATGTTGTCAGATTCTTTCTCCTCTCCTGTTTGTCTGACAGGAGAATGTGAGTTCCTTGTGCATCTTTTTGGAGCTTTCATCAGTTTGCACTTCATCTTGTCACTGGTCTCTCCTCGTCACTTTCTCCTGAGTTGTCTGCTTGTCTGTTTCCTTCTCTTACCATCCTTACTTTGGGAACTCTGGTGCAGCGGTTTAGATGATACCAGGTTGCACTTCCCTCCTCTTGGACTGCTGTTGGTGTAGCTCTCACCACTTTGTAGGGTCCCTCTCTCCTGGGCTCATTCCACTTTCTCCGGAATACCCTCAGATATACTTGGTCACCTGGAACAATTGGACATGATGTCTCTGTTTCCTCACAGGGCTCTTTTTTTGTTTCCTGCAAATAGATAGCTTTATGTATTGCTGTTAATTTCTTCATATAAGATCAAAGTTCAATTTGCAATTGCTCTAGAGGGGGTCCTTTGTAGGGACCTCTACAATATGGCACAGGCATGGGTCGACCCGTAAGCATTTCATGCGGTGTTAAGTGCATGTTTCTGTTAGTTTGCATGCGATAGCTCATTAGTGCAAGAGCTAATGCATCAATCCAGTTAAGTTTAGTACTTTCACATATTTTGTTTAGTTTGGCCTTGAGGGTTCAATTTAATCTCTCTACCATCCCTTGTGATTGTGGATGGTAAATACACCCTAGTCTCTGCTTTATTCTCAATTGTTGCAATACTTGTTTTACAGTTTGTTTTTTTTTTGTGAATGCTGATCCATTATCTGAACTTATTTCTGACTGTATTCTAAATCTAGGAATTACTTCTCTTGTTAGAAATTTAATTACTGTTCCTGCTCCCTGATCTGCTGATGGCACTGCCTCCAGCCATCTACTAACTTATCTACGTCTATTATCACAAGCATGTACTTTTTGCCTTGTACTCGCTTTATCATATCCACATAATCCATTACCAAATGCTTGAATGGAAAAAACATTGTTTTTGGCACAAACTTCACATGTGGCCAGAAATTCATCTACCATTGCATGTAAATAAGGAGACCAATATGCTTGCGGTTTAATTTTCCTTATCACTTCCCCCCGTGCGCAATGGTCAAAACCATGCGCATCTAAAATGAGAATATTCAAAAGTGAAGTTGGGGCAACAATTTGTCCTTCATGTGTATGCCAAATATCTTGTGTGTCTTTTTTGGCTCCCCTTTGGTGCAACATAGAGTGTTCATAGGGTCCTGCTTGTTGTTGAATTCGTATAATTCGTATAATATCATCCAATTGAGGTTGAGGTTCTACTTTGCACCCTGAGGCTTTTTTAGCTTCCAAATCTGCTGCATTGTTTCCCATAATGTCTAAATCATTTCCTGTTTTATGAGCTTGACACTTGATTATTGCTAGTCATTTTGGTAGCATCATAGCAGAAATTAATTGACCTATTTGTTCAGCATGTTGGATGAGAGTCCCATCGCTCTTTTTGAAACCTCTCTGTTTCCATACTGCTCCAAACAAATGACATACACCATGAGCATATGCTGAATCAGTGAAAATATTGACTGTTTGTCCCTTTGCTAATTGACATGCAGCTGTGAGAGCTTTTAATTCTGCTGATTGAGCAGAGCAAGGCTGTACACAATGTTGTGATATCACAGACACAAATTCTTCTTTGTCCTTCTTTACCACTGAATATCCTGTATGATTTCCTACATGATCTCTAAAGCTAGAACCATCTACGAAGTAAGTGACTTGCACCACAGGGATTGGTGTAGACTCAAGATCTTGACATAATCTAATAAATCAGTCACACAATCATGGGGCTTTCCTTCAAAAGCCAAAGGAATTAGTTCAGCTGGATTAACTGTATGGCATTGCTTAATAGTAACATCTGGATATGCAAGTAGCGATGAATAGGCTAGAACTCGGGCTTGAGTGAGAACAAATTTCCCTTGTTCTGTTAACTCCACAATTTTGTGATGAGTATAAATAGTTACTGGGTACCCCATGGATATTGTAGATTCTTTCTCATATGCGTAGTATACTGCTGTAAGGCCTTGTTGGTAACATGGTGGGTAACCCTGAGCTACATTGTCCAACTTTGTACTATAGTAAGCAATAGGCGGTTTTTTCCTACCACTACAAGTCTCTTGCATCAATACAGCTGATGCATAACCATCAGCTCTATTTGCGACATACAGATGAAATTGTTTATTGTATTCAGGAATTCCGAGGGAAGGGGCCTTTTGTAGTTCTTTTTTTATAGTCTCAAATGCTAGTAATGCATCTGTGTTCCATTTTAATGGATTACCTAAATGTTGCAGTCCTGCATGTTTCATGATTTCTCTTAATGGAACTGTTTTTTCTGCATAATCTTATATCCAATCAGCACTAAAGCCGGTCATCCCTAGGAAAGTCATCATCTGTCCTACTGTTGAGGCAGTGATGTTTTACTTATGCCTTCCAATTGAGCTGGAGCTATAGCTTGTGTGCCAAATGCAATCAATCGTCCTAAGTATTGTAGGAAACTTTTTCCTCGTCGAAGCAGAGACCAGGAGACGTTGGGATATCTTTCATACAGAAGTCACTCTTTATTGAGGACTCGCTGTGCATCGCTGCAGTCATCCAAGTCTAACCAAGGCAGTAATACATTGTAGTTTATATACATTTAAGGGGCCGTGCTTAGAAATGGAGACAAAGCACCTGGGTGACGACCTTAAACAAAGCATGCAAATGAAGTACAGGAATCAGCCAGACACCGGCATTTTCCCAGCCTTGATCTCATCAGCATAACGGTGTCATTCAAATGCATAGGTGCTAATCCAATCAGCATAACTATTCAAAGGCTGGGGCAGAGGCACCAAGAGCCATTACAAACAAAAGGTGATAGTCTCAGTAATCTGGTTCATTTGACTAACAATAAGAGAACAGGAACAGACAGGAACGTCTTGCTACAAACTTTGCTTAAGAGAGTCCTTTGTTTGATGTAATTTACCTTAAATGCTAAATACAATGTACTTCACCTTAGTTTTTCATGTGATGCCATGTCAGAACATAGGATCAGCATATTGCTAGATTAAAGTGATTATTATGTTTTGAATATGGATATTTTTCTGACAAAAACGCACCGATTCACTACAAGGAGGCCTTTGTTCACCCCACGGAGCCGTGTGCATGGGAGCTTTTTATTTATCTTCTTTTGGACTGATGCATGCAACACCCGCTGACTGCAATGATAGAGCTTGAAAGATCAAAGACAATTTTTTATATAACTCCGACTGGATTCGTCTGAAAGAAGAAAGTCATATACACCTAGGATACCTCGAGGGTGAGTAAAGCGCAGCCTAATTTTCAATTTTGGGTGAACTAACCCTTTAAGAACTTGATTAAATATATGTGGAGAATGTTTAAACCCTTGCTGCATTCTGGTGTAGGTATACTGTTTACCAGCGTATGTAAATGCAAACAGGTATCTACTTTCCTCTGCTAGTGGAACACTAAAGTAGGCCGAACAGAGAACAATTACTGTAAAGTATTTGGCATCAGGAGGGACATTTGTCAGTAGCGTGTGCGGGTTTGGAATATCAGCTGGCAAATCTTCTTCTATATCATTGATTGCTCATAAGTCATGAACAAGACACCATCTGTTTTTGTCTGCTTTGATAACAGGCATAATTGGAGTGTTACAGTAACTAGTTGTTTCTATTAATACTCCTGCCTGCACTAAACCTTGAATAGTTTTTCTTATGCCTGTTTCAGCATCAGGATGCAAAGGGTATTGTGATTTTCTGATTACTTCCTGAGGAATTCCCATCAAACTGGTTGCACACAAAATTTTGATGTCATTTTTGTCAGCTGAATGAAAAATCAACGGATGTTCTGTTGGTTCCCATTTGCTTTGTTCTGCCTTTTTCATCATTGGTCCTAAATCTTTCACATCCCAATTTTTTCCTACATATAAAGACATGTGGCACAGAATCTGTTGAATTGAACCATTTTTTTTCACAAATTCACATTCAGGTATACTCAAAGCTGCTCCCTGTTTACCTATTATGATGTTCTGTGAGATTATTTAAATTTTTTGTCCTTCAGTTTCTTCCAAATTTCTTTGCTATTTTTCCATCTCTTTCGGGATCATATATCATTGTACAATGAAATTCTGATTTTGGTAACTGCTTCAGGAATCTGTGCCTCAATACACTTTCCCCATTTATTAATTGTCTGTCTCACATCTTGTTCTATCTGTCCTATCAAATAAACATTTGCTTTTGGCTCTACAACCATCATCTGAGTTTCTATTCCTATTGTGTCTATATATACTCCTTGCGGAGAACACCAAATTTGTAGCCTCAATTTACATAATGCATCTCTCCCTAACAAATTAACAGTAGTCTGATTTGATACAAAAATTGATATGGTTACACTTTTATTTTTTGTTTGTAAACACACTGGAGCTGTCATTGGAATTAGCTGCATTTGTTCCGAGAATCCTATTGTCTTTGCGAATTTTCCAGACAAGGGGAGATGTGAGGCATAATTTGAATTTACACAAGTATAAACAGCTCCTGTGTCTTCCATCATTGGTGTGATCTTTCCCTCTATTTCAATTTGCAGTATAGGTTCTTGATCAGCTTTAGTTGTTAAAATTGCAAGCTGACTCTCCCCTGTAGGATTCTCTGGGCACCCCTAATATCCTTGATTTGGACCTCCCCAAGGGTTTACTGGGCCCTGTAATGGACCCCGGGTGGGCTGCTGCCAACTCTCCCCCCTTCGACCCTGAGGTGGCTGTTGCCATGGATTGGTGGGACAATCATTTTTGTTATGTCCAGGTTGTCCACATCCCCAGCACACTCCTGGAGGACCAGTATAAGGCTTGCCTCTTCCTCTCTGTCTTTCTTGTAATGGTGTTTCTTCCATCTTTGCTCCTCCTATAGTCTTTGCCAGAAGTGCTTTAATGTCCTCCACAGCAAAATGTTTGCCCATAGTTTCTTTTTCGAACACCTTAATCCACTTTCCAGCCCCCTCATGGATGTCTGGGAGGCGAGTGACCAGCCCTTCAAGGTCCTGTGAGACCCAGGGGACATACTGTGTACCCTTAAAAAATTGGGAGTTGTGCAGCCAGTGGTCTAAGTCTTCCTTTTTCTCTTCCTTGTCCCCATGTTCCTTTATCAAATGATGACTCCTCACCTTCACTCACTTTCTCTCTGCTGTCTAATAGTTTACTTATATCTCTCACCAATTTGTCTGCATCTTCTATTAATTTTTAATTAATTTCTCTTTAATTTTCCTCCCTATTTCTGCTTTCATAGCCTCTGCTTGTTTTCATCTTCTCTCCTCATCTGCTCTAACGTTTCCTCATTTCCTGTTTTTCCTTTATAGTTTGCTTTCATTATTTCTAATGCTATGTGTGCCTGTTATAACAATCTAAAGGTAAATATCCCTCACTCTTTTTATTCTGTCGCCTCTTTGGTCTTACATCTGGTTCTTTTTGTTTTTCTTCCAACTCTACTTGTCCTTCCATTTGCATTTCTCCAGACACTTCTACAGTACCCATAAGTATTGGGAACTGTCCCTCAGGGGGCTGATATGGGGGTGGTTTAGAAAATAACTCTTCTTTTTTCTTTGTCTCTTTGTCTGCCTCCTTTAGTATTTTTCTTGTATGTTTTATACTTTCCAATGAATCTTCTTCCTTTTTGAACAAGGCTAGCACTTCTTTCTCTTTTTCCCTTTTTGCTTCTCTCTTTTCTGTCTTTTTACTGTTGCCTTTAGTGTTATCATTTTTTATCAGAGTTTCCTTTTCATTGCACAATGCTAAATCAAATGTCCCTTCCTTTGGCCATTTTGTCATAATTTTTTTTAGCTCTCTGTTGCCATTTGTTTGAGAGCTTGTCTATCAGTTCTTTACACAATGGACATTTCGATACTAATATTTCCACCGGAGTGGCTGCCATAATTTTTCCTATAATGTGACAAACCTATATTTAAAGCTTAATATATATTTTTATACAACAATTTAACTTAGTATTTTGTTTTTTGTCCAAATGATATGTTCTTCCCAATGTGATTTAATTATTTTAACCAATTTATATATAATAATAAAATAATATAAATTAATAATATAAATAATCCTATTTTCTTCTGTAACATACACTTTTAAGCCTAGTATTTATTATACAACATGCATGTGTACAATTCCTGCACTAGTGTGAATTTATATTCTAGAATCTATTTTATGATCACTCGGTATCCAAAAATGCTAAAATAATTCACATACATATTTGTCCTTCTTTTATATTATTAAACATTATTTTGTCAGCAATTAAAATTATATTTTTATTAATACAATTATTTAACTTGGTGCATATACCTAAATTATACTCTACTATCTGAACTGCATTAGTCTCCTAAATCTCTTAAATGTTCTCCCTAAGTTGCACACTATATACAGTCAAATGTGTATGAAAAATCTACAATGCCAATATCTTGATCCAGTCTTTATTGAAAAAAAATTTCTAAAAATATTCACTCCTTCTAGTCCCTTTATTCATAGTGCTCACTTTCAGTACACTTTCTGCTCCACTCTTACGTCTTTAGACACTGTATGCCCCTTGTCTTCCAGGCCAGCTCGTACCACCTCTTCTGCCCCTTGGCTATCTGATGTTCTCCGTGAGTATCGTTCTAAGCTCAGAGCTGCAGAAAGAGAATGGCGCAAATCACAAAATCCTACTGACCTTAATGTATATCGATCACTTCTCTCTTCATTCTCTGCTAATGCCTCCAACTGCTAAAAGGACATACTATCACAACAAAATTAACAATTCACCTAACTCTCGCATGCTCTTTAAAACATTTTCCTCCCTCCTTTGTCCTCCTCCTCCCCTCCTTCATCAACCCTAACAGCTGACGACATTGCCACATTCTTCATTAATAAAATTACAAACCTCAGTGCACAATTTGCCACACCACAAACTGCCAAACACATCTTACCTGAAAACATACACTCGTTT
>NW_015661993.1:43189-58430 GCF_001515625.1 Sinocyclocheilus rhinocerous | reverse complement strand
TATATATATATATATATATATACACACCTTGCTACGTGTACTGCGTTAGGCTAACCGAGACTTGTCATTTGCACTTATATATTGTTGCTCTTTTGTTAGTTTTGACTGCTTTTATTGTCCTCATTTGTAAGTCGCTTTGGATAAAAGCGTCTGCTAAATGACTAAATGTAAATACACTCATTCATCCCTCTCAGGTGCGGCACTAGCTGTGTCCTTCTCTACCAGGTCCCACCTAAGGGCTGGTCAGTTCTACTCGCTCTTTCACTGATTCACTTCCTCAACACAGTAAAAAATACTGTACCCTGCAGGAATTTTTGCCTACATGCAATTAGTTATTTTGGAATGAAAATCCTTTTTTTCTTTTTGTTCTTTAAATTTCAAGTGTCCTTACCACCAAGGGCAGACCGGGCAAACAACACAAACTAAGTATATAAGCAAAACCTGCTTACCTTATTGTAGTGGCCACCATGTTGTTCGTCAAGCCAGCCCAAAGTGGTCTCTCACCCCTGCTCCTTTCCAATCCTGTTTGTGATGCCAATTTGTGATGGCTTCCAAGAAGCAGACAAGAGGCCTTACTTTGTTCCATGACCAAAAAAGGCCCCATCATATATTTTGTCTAATATCCTAACAGGACATGCAGCCTTTACCATATGTCTGCCCCATTCTATCCTCATACAGACTTCTATACCATCCCTATGCAGGCCTCTCTGCACACAGGCAAATACATGATTATAATAGCAGAATAACTTGATACATAAATTGTTATATTCACAGTGATTATACTTGAACAATTAATATTTTGACCAATAAAAAATCTTCCACAGTAGTCATGGATGTGGAGCCCTTATACACTAACATCAATTATGATGAAGGCCTTCGAGCCCTGAGTCACTATTTAAAATCTGGGTTGGTGGATGGGAGTCCACCAGCAGAATTTATCCTGACACTTACAGAATTGATTATGAAACAATGTTTTGGAGGATAACTTCTTCCAACAGGGACTGTGATGGGAGCATGTTTTGCCATTACGCTTATCTTTTTTTTAGGACTTTGGGAGGAGGAGTTTGTTTTCAATTCCACTATTAATCCCTTCTGTAAGAAAATAAAATTGTGGATCAGATTTATTTGATGACATCTGCATGGCTTTTGAAGAAAATGAAACTGAATTTTCATGCATTTTTGAATTCTTTAAACACAGCATTAAGTTGAGTCTTGAAGACTCACCAACAGAGGGTTACACAAACAATACTCGACAAGAGACAAGGGCAACATGAGGGCTACTTATATCAGACAATCGAGTCACATGACAAGAACCAATCAATGGGAAACAAGGCACATAACTACAACGGCCAATCACAGAGCAGAACACAAGACAAGATAATAAACCAATGAAAGCATGACACATGAACAAAAGGACCACGTGGCAGGATCACATGACAGGAACATGAAACATGGCTAAATATCAAAATAAAAACAAGAAAACCTAAACAAGAAACAAAACCCAAAAACCAGCGTGACAGCTGGATGTCTTCATTAGGGCTGGGTAAAAAATATTGATATCTCGATTATAATCTATTCTCATTTTTACGAAACAATATCGATTCTTAAATCCCAAGAATCGATTAGTCTGGCCTGTTTTCAGTTAATGGATGGAACATTGAAGGGCACCTCCCATCCAATAAATCACAATAAGCATTGTGCTTTGGTACTTTTAATATGAAACAAAGTCTCAGATTTAAAATTGTTCATGAATGCCGTTTTGGCGCTGTTTTATGTGGACTGGAGTGATCGCTGTAGCGTGGCGTGCCTCGGTTCAATAAAAGCGGTAGCGCGAGGCACACGTGAACTGATCATTTTTGATCCATCTACATGACACATTGATCTCAATGTTTTATTAAGTTTTTGTCTCTGCATGTAAAATTTGGTTCATTATTAGGTTCATTCTTTCTGCTCTGTGAGATATAAACCCATTCCACCATGTTTTGCAACCTCATTGGTCTGTTATTGCTGCCTCATCTCCAGGAGCACATAAATCTTTGTCCCAGTCTACTAATGATGGCTACATTTTGATTTATTGTAGACTATTTTGAGCTTGCTCGGTGTACAAAATCAAGGGATTTCTGAATGAGATCACAGTAGCAATAATTCTTCAGACAAATTAAATATTAGAAAGCTACAAAGGTGATTTCACATTTAATAAAATATTAGGAAACATTTTTCTATTCGTTGTCTTTTTGCGGTGTACAATAATGCAGTGTCTAAGTGATCTCAATTCAAATATGCTTTTGTTTGGCAAAAGGTGGTTTTTAATTAAGGTATTTGTGCTGCTGTACATTAGCTGCTTTTATTCTGTAAAGTGGAATTCCCTTACTTGGAATTTTATTTTCCATACATCTCAACATGTACAAAATACACATCTATTTTGTACATCCGTGATCATTACTAAGATGTGTAAAGGTCGTATTTCACCTAAAAATCAAAAGAAAAAAAAAATGTTGCACTAAGGTTTAATATTTTATATTATTTACATGAAAATTAGGCACTTGGAACAGTTCAATAAACAAGGAGTTAAGGGGTTAGTTCATCCAAAAATGAAAATTCTCTTTTCAATGTAGCAAACTTTCATGCATCAAAAAAAAAAGTACAAAAAGGTATAGTAAAAGTAATCCATATGAATCGAGCAGTTTAATCAAAGTCTTATGAAGAGACATTGATGACCACATTGATGAACAAATTTAGTTTAGGATTTTATGCATACAGTATGTAAACATTGATCAATGAGCATACTGTACATAAAGGACATCAAATACTGTATCTTTAACATGGAAGCTCAACAGTGCTTAATGCTCAAGAACCAATGAGGTTTCTCGCATGTCAGTTGAGTTATACCATATTTAATTAACTCTGTTTATATGAATTTATCAGTGTTTATAAATAAATTTAACCTGTTCATCATATAAAGGGATTGTGTCTCCTCTGATGGCTTTGTTTAAACATATTCATGAGGGGTGAGTACATGGTGACAGAAGTTTTTTATTTATTTTTATTTTTATTTTTTTTTGGTGTGTGTGTGTGAATTATCCCTGTAATATTAAGTAACTTAATTAGTCCACCATAATAGTTCCAAATGAAAGCAAAGCAGGATCAATTGCTGCATCTCGAAGCAATACACAGTACTGGAGTTTAATTTATCCATGTTTTTGAATGTATCAGTTCAGTGAATGATACCTTTTATAATTATTGCATTTATTATTATTATTATTATTGTTATTATCTTTATTTATTAAACTACACTAAGTTGTATGTCATTTTACATTGATAGAATAGTAGTACATTTGTATCTTTTTTTTTCTTTTTTTTTTGCTGCAGGTAATTCCCATGTTGCCTCGACTTCTGTGTGAGGAGCTGTGCAGCTTGAATCCTCTGACTGATCGACTGACATTCTCTGTTATTTGGAAGCTTTCTCCAGAGGGAAAGGTGTGCCAGATTACGTCTTACACTCTCATTGAAATCAAATCGCAAAACACTAAAATCCACAGGGCCCTGTGCATTTCTGTGGGTGTCCGCACTCCTTTCTTATTACACTGAAAAAAGCAATAAGTAAAATTTACTTAATTTATCTTTTGCAAGTAAAATTTAAGTATGGAATCTACTTAACTAAGTTATGTAAAATTAGCAAAGGAAATAAGTAAATTTCATGTGGCCAGTTAGAGTTTGATGAGTAATTTCTACTTGATTATTTTAAGTTTACTCTGCAGGACTCAAATACATTTTACTCCGTCACGGTTTGTAAACTTTACTCAATGTAGCACTGAAAATAAAAAATGCTGTTAAAGCATGTGGTTCACTTATAAACATGTAAGCAAGCAAGTATACAGCTTGTTGATATGTTGTTAGCTTGTCTACTCAGTGTAGTTATTACCCAAATTAACACAAAGACCTCAGTACTTGGTACACAATACACAGTGACGGTAACACAGTGACACAGTACAAAAGTGACGGTAATGGGTCATTTTGAGCAGAAAATGAACTCCAGATGTCACAAAACAGCAAGTTACTAAACCTAACAACATCAATTAAAAAAAGTTCAAAAATTCAAAAAGATTCAAAAATCAATTTAAAAAAGTGTGCATCGGATACAAGTTGGCATTTGTATCACAATGCATTGTTTCTAACATATTTGCATCGGTAAAAAACTATTTATGTATATATAATTATTAGTAGATGTGCTATACTATTTAGAAAGTGACCAATAATTTGACCAAATTTTTATATGTAGATTGATTTCTCCTCTCTAAACTGTTTCTCAAGCGTGTTGTCTCATCACAACACTACGGAGACAGAGGCGTGTCCTGAGAATCACATAGAAGATTAACATGGCTGGCTGTCTGAACCAAAGAAATAAAAGTGAAAAATATTGTAAAATATTGAATTGCATAGCATCATATTTTTGTGTTAAATTGAATCGAAATCGTATCGCACTACAACGTAATTGGGGCGAATCATATCGCATCGTATCGGTAGCTGCTTCGTATGTATCTTTAATGTATCGTATTGTTGGCTATGCATCGAGATGCGTATCGCATCAGCCTCAGTTGTGGAGATGCACATCCCTAGTAAATACATCTCGAAAACAGTGAAAAAAATTTGCCTTATTAATTATTAATGCCCAAGTGCATGAAGGGAACAACAGGATCATGTCATGATATTTACTTAAAGAGTCTTTGTAAACATAAACATAATGCCAAATAAAAAATTGCTGTACACTGTGTTCCAAATTATTATGCAAGTGACATATCAATAGTATTTCGGTACAATAAAGAGTCAGGTTTTTGTTTGTGTTGTTTTTCACATCTTTTTAGATAACTGGTATCAATCTCAGACAGGTTTGTTCAATAGTTTGCCCGGTCTTCTTAGGTAAATGGAAACCCTACTTAAAGAGGTTGTTCCACATTATTAAGCAAGTCACAGTTCTCATGCAATATGGTGAGGAAGAAAGATCTTTCTGAAAATGAAAAGTATGAAACAATGCAATGTCTTGCAAAAGGCGCTTTTCGCAAAATATTATTCGTTTTGATGCCTTTTGCAAGACATTGCATTGTTTCATACTTTTCATCTTCAGAAAGATCTTTCTTCCTCACCATATTGCATGAGAACTGTGACTTGCTTAATAATGTGGAACAACCTCTTTAAGTAGTGTTTCCATTTACCTAAGAAGACCTGGCAAACTATTGAACAAACCTGTCTAAGATTGATACCAGTTATCTAAAAAGATGTGAAAAACAACACAAACAAAAATCTGACTCTTGATTGTACTGAAATATTATTGATATGTCACTTGCATAATAATTTGGAACACAGTGTTATATACTTATAAGTTCAAGCTTTAAATTCTACAAGTTTAAATTGAGTACTAATATAGAATTTTACTCTTTTTGTTTTAATTCTTGCCTGAAATTATTTAATGTAGACATTACATTTGTTTTTCTGAAGAATTTACTTTACCACAAAATCATTTTTATCAGTGTAGAGGGCCTCCTGTTGTCACAGGGCCTGACAGTATTACCATTTGTCCATCTGTGATGACAGCCCTGTCTCAGAATAATCACTTTTCCCCCCGTTTCCTTTTTACTTATAGTATTTTTTTTCTCTGTACTCTGTAGATCCTGAGTGAGTGGTTTGGCCGAACTGTTATCTGTTCCTGCATTAAGATGAGTTATGATCATGCTCAGAGTATGATTGAAGCTCCTGACAAGCACTTCAGTGCTGAAGAGCTGCCACCCTGCTCCCCGAACCACAGAATCCATGAGATACAAGAAGCCATTCTTGACTTGCACAACATTGCCAAACAACTCCGAGCCCAGCGCTTTGAGGGCGGAGCTTTACAGCTTAACCAGGTCAGACAGACCAGACTTCAGTCTGGACATTTACTGTACCATCAACGCGTGTTTCATTTTACTGAAATACACAATCTCATCTCCGTGGTCATGCTTTATTGTTCTCTCGTCATACAAAAATGATGCTTTGACATTATTTCCAACAATTTTATTTAGCTTTTTTATATATATATATATATATATATTTCACAAGTAAGGTTTAAAAATATTGTATATGTATTTTATGGGTTTTTTGCAAGTAGATGGATTTTTTTCCTTTTTCTTTTTTTTTTTTTTGGATGGTGGATATACATACAGATAGGTTTACTGTAATGTGAGGGTGATTTCATTACTGTGGTTCAGTCTGTAGAATTGCTGAAAGACTAAAGATATGTTATAATCATGATAAAAAAAGAAAAAAAATAATTTTTCTTTATTTTTTTATTTATTTATTTATTTTTTTCCCACTCACTGCTACTTGTCTATTACCCACACTACCAATGTCTGAAATGAGTATAATTAGAATAGCAAAATATGTGGGAGAGCATGGCTGGAGTATACTGTATTCATTTGGTAGCACTTAAATATTAAAGGGGTCATGAACTGCCTTTTTTTAAAAATGTTTACTATTATCTGAGGTCCGCTTATAAAGTTTAAACAATTTTTACATCAAAAAACATAATTTGGAAGTACTATGATATGGTCTAAATCCTCACTGGAAATCCTCACAGATACCATTTTTCTCTAAGAAAGAACATGGTTGTGAGGAGACTGCCTTTTCTAGTATCTTTGACAGAAAAGGGAGATTTGAGGTTGGTCTGTAATTAACACATTCTCCAGGATCAAGTTGTGTGTTTTTTTTTGTTTTTTTTAATGAGAGGCTTTATAACAGCCAGTTTTTCAAGGTCTATGACTTTTGGAAGCACCTCTTTTAGTAGCCTGGATGGTATAGGGTCTAACATACAGTACATGTTGTTGGTTTAGATGATTTAACAAGTTTATACAGTTCTTCTTGTCCTATAGCAGAGAATGAGTGGAATTGGTCCTCAGGGAATCTATAGGGCACTGTCTGATTCAATACTGTAGCTGACAGCTGCATGGTTATAATTTTCTCTCTAATAGTATCGATCTTGGAAGTAAAGCAGTTCATACTGCTGTGTTTTTGGGAAATGCTGCTGATGCTTTATTTTTCATGAATTTAGCCACTGTATTGAATAAATACTAGGGGTGCTCCAATTAGGATTGCCACCTTCAGTGAGCCAAAATAAGGGACACCCATTCACGACATATATTTATGATTAATATAAATGATAAATTAATATATAGAGTAACATTAATTATAATCTAATAATTCATCTGTCTAATAATGTCTAAAAATATAATAATTATGTCTATCAAGCTCTAACAGACTATCCAAATTTTAATAAAACAATAGGGTTATGCCTTTAGAAGCACAGATGTGTCTGTTACTTTAAAGGTATGGTTCACCCAAAAATGAAAATTCTGTCATAATTTACACAAGTTGTTCTAAACCTGCAAGTTCTTTCTTCTGTTGAATACAAAAGAAGATACTTCGTAGAATGTGGGTAACTAAACAGCTGCTGGTCCTCAGTAACTTCCATAGTAGAGGAAAAATACTATCAGAGTCATTGGGGACCAGAAACTGTTTGGTTACCAACATTCTTCAAAGTATTTTCTATTATGTTCAACAGAAGAAAGAAATTATTACAGGTTAGGAACAACTTGTGGGAGTGTACGCATCATTTTACAATACGGGGCGCTTCCGTATTTTAAGGGACGGGTGGCAACCCTAGCTCCAATTGATTGGCTACCGATCGCCATGGGTCGATAATTGCAGTGGGAAGTTTGATCGGCAGTCTCTATAAAGGCTGATCTCAAAAAGCTGACATGAAGATGACGATGCACCTGCCGTGAGAGGGTGCCGCTGCATGTCATGCCAAACATCCTAAATCTCTGTCCGGTACGGGTAAAATAATTATAATGCTGAAGGTGAGGTACAATTAATATTTCTTCATTAAATAACTTGCAAAGTAATTTTTAAAACTTTCAGTGAGACGTAATTACACAAACAGCATGAGTGAATCTCACGGTGCACTCTCTCTTTCTTTCCCTCTCAAAATGCGCAAATGGCTTCAAATCACCACATCGTGTCTGCACTATAGCAAAGATGCCTAGCAGTACAGACATCACGTGAATTAAGTTAGCTGATATTTGCAGTTGTTCAATTTAATAATAATAATAATTTAATAATTGTTAATTTATGATGCACTTTGTTAGTAGCTTCTAGCTTGTACCTGCAATTGTTGAGCAGTTAGCACACTGTAAGAAAAATGGAAAAGATACTAGTAATTTTCCAGGACATTATCCATTGTAACACTGTAACCCGAAAACACAATGTGTAATTTAAAATGCAGGTAAAAAACCAATATGGAAAATTCTTTCATATTAACGTAGTAGATTGTGCCCTATTCTTACAGGCTTTTCTTAGAGTGTAGCATACTAACTAACTACTAATACACTGCTTAAAGCATAATTGTTGAGAATGTGTAGTATTACTAGTTTACTAGCTATTAAAAAACTTAAATAGTTATCATTCAAAAATGTGTAAGTGTTCAATAATTCAATGTATTTAAAATACAGTTATTTATATTTTAATATTATATTATGCATATTATTTTACAAACAAATCTAAATTAACATATATAAAAAATTTTTGCTGAGATTTGATGTTGTGACAATTTTGCGTCGTGATTACGCAATGACGTCATCACGCAATTGCATCATACGTCATTTAGCAACTTTTAGCAACAAATCGACCTTCCTTTAGCAACTTTCTCTGAAAATTAGTTGACAACACTTGGTGAGCTGTGAGCTGTCCGACATTGTGTCGACTCCGGTGCAGGGGAAGACAAGAATGTCTCCGATTAAGCGATTGAGGTGTTTTGTTGTTGGATGTAATAATGAATAAAGCTGTCGTCATTTACTCCCGACATCTGAGCCGCTGAAGACGCAGATGATTAACGTTACTTTCATTTTTGAAGGGAATGCGTTGATCCCGATCTGCCTAAATGCGTCTGTTCGCGCGAATCATTCGTGATCCAGCTTCGTCTACAGAAGAAGTGAGTATAAGGGTTTTTTATGAATCTTTGCAAATCACCTTTCCTAATAATGTGCTAGTTATCCAGTTTCGTGGCTGAAGTTTACAGTAGGGCAGGTAAGGGGAATCGACTCCTCATTCAGAGCCGTTTTCCGTTCAACAAAGCTTATCTATGGGTGCCTCTCAAACGGAAGGCTGCATCCTACAAAGGCTGCATATGTCGATTCACGAAAATAAACTGAATGAAAAGTTGGTACTGAGCTCGTCTGAGTTTGAGGATGCAGCCTTCCGTTTTGAGAAGCACCCATTAATTTGCTTCTTGCTCGCTAATAGTGTTTAGAAGTCTGATTCGTTTCCACGAAAAGGTTCTTTCGGATAGATCGTTTTAATGAACCAGTTCAAAAAACGATTCGGAGGTTATTTTACGGTGGAACTTGCTTATGTTGTCCTCAATTTTGAGTGCTGCACAACAGAGTAGATCATGACGTGATCAATGGTCTTGTTCTTATTTACATCTTAAATAAAATGCTATTTTTTAAATCTTTCTGTCAGCCAATGATAATTCTGAAAGAAAACGCCGAGAGCACAGATCAGCGACTGAGAACGCATCTGATTGACAGATAAACCACGAGCTCTTATATCAATGTGTTGTTGTTAATGTTCTGGTTATTTTGTTTCGGTGTACAGTTTGATAATTGTGTGCAAAGCATATGGTTAATGTAAACAACATTTAGCTTAACTGCACGTTTATTTTAGACACTTCATGTCTTGTTCCATTCATGCAATAAACGCATGTCCACTGCTGAGCTGTGGGCTATGACTAATTTCATGCGCAATACAGACAAAACTACAATTTAAAATCAATCAGAGCTACAGAAATGCATCGTAATTTTTACAAATAAAGCTTCATATTATGAGAAGGCTAGTTTCTACGACCAGCAGTCATGGTGAAATTAGGTTCCTCCAATCTAAAAAAAAAAAAAAAACAAGAATCGAAAACAACAGTGAGGAATCTTTTTTTTTTTTTTTTCCTGTCCATTTCTTAAGAATTTTTATATTATATTGTTTTTTCTATTATCTATTAATCCACAAGTAGTTTATTATTGAATGGTATTTTGTATGTTTTGTACGTACTGTTTTTTACTGTTTGTTTTGTACGTACTGTAATCTTTGTTGTTTATTATTGCAATAAAACAAAAAACAACAGTGAGGAATCGATTCTTGGAATCGAATCCCATTGATTCCCGAACCGGGAATCGGAATCGATTCCAAAAATTTCGATATCGAACAGCCCTAGTTTACAGTCTGCTCATCACCCCACGGAAGAGAGGGTCGGGGTCAGCAGAGCTCATTAGCATTTAAAGCGACATGGACTAAAAAACAGCTTGCTGAAAACAGCTTATTTTGACGGGGTAAAAAGGGTGTTTTTTACACTACCATTGAGAAATTTTAACCAAAGTGTTATAGACTTTTCATTAAGACCCTAAAGAATCATATCAACTTGTGGAAAATGGGCATCCGATGACCCCTTTAATTCTTGCCAGTTTTTAATCCATTCAGCGCTCGCATGCTCTCCTAGAGACGGTGCGCTCACACATACTCAGTGCACACACATAACGCCATGTTCAAACATACTCTGTTGTATGCGTATACTCATACTCAGTGTGTAGGACGCACGTATTCTTTCCGCACTCATGTTAACGGTAGAGCGTTTACACTGCACACAGTTGTGGTCCGACAGTGCATTCCAGGAGCGGTGCATCTGCAGCAGTGCAGTGATAATTTCCGCACTGAGTCTATTTCTGCTCTGCAGCACGTGCTGAATTAAAGTGACAGCACATTGATTGTGGTGAAAATTTACATAGATTGACACAAAAATGAAGTAATTGCACCATTAATGCATATAATTAAAGTCTAATGTGTTTCACAGTCTACACATAGCTTTTTGGGTAGGTTTAAAGGAAAAGAGCACTTTTAGATAAGGCAATAATAAAATAAAAAAATAATCTACAAATACTGAAGCAGCAAACTTTGCAAAACACAAAATGTATGTCACTGGCAAAACTTTTGGCCATGACTGTAGATAAAGAAAGTTCTTTATGAACCGCAGTATTGCTTGTATTAAAGATTTAACTGCAAAAAAAACTTACCACTGACAGAAACAGTCAGCTCTACTGTCTTTTCTATTTAGAATGTTTGTGATAATGTAAGAAGTAGTTTAAATGTTTTGCCACTTGTTTAAGCAAATTAACACTGTGTATATAAGTCTAGAAGTAAAATGTATTGAATAATGCGTTGCTTATATTTATTGCATTTAAACACATCTATGAAAGATTGTATTACTGTGCTGTGATCACAATGCTGAAAATGCATTTTCAGTAACAACGTTTGGATTTGAAATCAAATTCACCCCCCCCCACACACACACACACACACATTTTCAAAAATGAAATTCAGGCCCAGGATGAATCTCTGTAAAAAAAAAAAAAATCCTGTTTGTAGCATCACTATAAATAATTCTACATGATAAAAAGAAGGCTTCAAAAATATTGGTATCAGTGATCCTGTGACCGACGATCAGTGAGCGGCTCAAAAAATTCTGATCGGAGCACCTCTAATATATATCTGGGTTTTGTTTTTTGTTTTTTTCTGCAAAAAGAGAAGAAAAGTAAGCAGATCTAGTATTTTTTAAGGCTTTTCTGTATGTAGACATTTTCCCTCCATGGAGTACAAAATACCTCTAGTTTTGTTTTCTTCCAGCTGCGCTCCATTTTCCAGGCTACTCTCTTTAGGGTGAGTGTGCTCGTTCCGTGGTGTTGGACAGTTTTCCTTAAACTCCTTTAAGCGTAAAGGAGCAACAGTGTCTAAAGTGCTTGAAAAGAGAGTCAGTAATTTCTGTTACACCATCAAGTTTTTCTGAGCTATTGGATATGCTGAGGAATTGAGACAGATCGGGAAGATTATTTACAAAGCAGTCTTTTGTTGTAGAAATGATGGTTCTACAATATTTGTACAAGGAGTTGAGTTTGCAGCTTTAGCTATATGGAGTATACACGAGACTAGATAATGACCTGAGATGACATAATTTTACAGAATTTCAGCGGGTCCTTAAGTCTTAAAAAGTAATTAATTGTATCAAATTGAAGGCCATAAAAAATCTTAAATGGTACAAGAAAGTCTTAATTATGATTTCAAGAGGTCTTGGGGATGAAAAGACAAGAATTGCGATATGTCTGAATGTGATGATTAAACTTCAAAAGGCTTTGATTTCATTAAATAAATTAAAATAAATTAGCACTGCACCTTTCAAAGTCAGGTGCTGCTACTTTGTGTACAGCCATTACCAGGGAATCCACTATATTTTTGCTGTTCTGAAAGCGCCACCTGAAAGCTGGTAGAGAATGAATTTGCAGTTTCAGTAAGCCCGTCTGCTGATTTTGTTCAGACTAATGTGAAAATCAACCCATGTTTTTATGCTGCAAAAATGCTGTTTTTGCAAAACTTTGTTTTTGTGAAAACCTGTATCTGAACTGTAAATGTTTTTCACAGTCATTTTACAGTTTATTATGTTACCATAGATATTGCCCTATCCTGCTTGTATGGTATTAATTTTATTTGTGCAGGTTATAAAAAGGGTCTTAAAGTCTTAAATTTGAGATAAAAAATCCTGCAGATACCATGGTTTCAGCGTAGATCTTTGTTTGCCTCAAGCTGTAACCTTCAGGTCTCTCTCTTGAAACCAACATGGAAGTGACATAAAACTGCTATTCATCGACTGGCTGCTAGAGTCTGGCTCCAAAAGGGAGTCAGTCCCATAGACCCCCCATTTTAAAATGCCCAGCTTCACAGCAGGAAAAAAAATGTTTTCAGCCTAGTACAAAAAGTGGTTTTGGTTTATATATTGGGTGACCAGATTTCTCTTGGTGGGATACGGGAAGGGTGGGCAAGGAGTGGGCAATATGACAATAGAACGAGTCAGCAGTTTACTGTCGGGGATTTGTCGTCTCGCGCTGCATCCAAGACCGCATCACTGATTATAACGAGTTCTTGTATTTTATTGCGTCGCGCCGCTCGCGTCCAATGTAGACACGATGTAATTTAATGTAGCTTTCTGATGCTGCGTTTGAATTTTCATGCCACATTATTTTAAATTAGCACAGGCCAAACTTTTTTCTCTCATGGGCCGGATGTGGCCCGCAGGCTGCCTATTGAGGAACCCTGTCGTATAATGGTGTGTTCACACCAGACGCCTGTAGCCATGCTAATAAAATACAACTACCACTACAACTGATTTGAATTGTTTTCTATGCTCCAGACCTATATAATAACAGACGGCTGCAATAATGCTCTCTTCTATTGTCTGATTCAACTGGACATGTCAAGAAACTCTTCGCTTATTGGCTTGCGCGAGAACGCGTTATGCGAATTTTCCGCTTGAGTTGAAATTTTTGAACTTGCGCGGAAGACGAGATTGAGGCGAATGTCGTGCGTTCGCGGCAAGCGCGTTGCGCATTTCGCGTCGTCCGGCGCGAATTCGCCTCTCTTTACGTCTTTGCGTTGACTTCATATGTAATCTACTCACGTGAATAATTATTTTTATTTTTTATTTATTTAGTCATTTATTAGACGCTTTTATCCAAAGCGACTTACAAATGAGGACAACAGAAGCAATCAATTGTAGTATTAAAACAACTAAAAACAGATCCAAAACTAAAAGCTAAAACTTTATAAATACTACCTATACACATTTAAAAAAATAAAGAGATTAAATAAAAATGACAAATGCATACAACAAAATTTCTAAACTTAACATGTAAATGAAAAACAAAAAATAAAGCTAAAAACAATTTAAAATATCAAAGAACAAAAGGTACGAGTATAATAATGATTCTAACATAACACTAAGCCAAACACCAAAAAAACAACTACATGTGTGTATGTACAACCACACACACATACATATATACTGTATATGTACATACACATTTATAAATTCAATATATATATTATTTCATTTCCATTTAGTCTGTTGAAGTATTAAAATAACTAAAAACATGCTAAAAAACAACAACTTACTTACACATAGTAAGAAATGGTATAAAAAACTGAAACAGAAGCGAAACAAGTAATAGGAAAGAGAAATAAAAAGCAATACTTATCCTTTGCCGGTGTCCCTGCCCAGTGGAGTCGCACGGTAGAGTCGATGGTCTTTACACTCTTCGGTCCGCACACGAGGAGGCCTTCACACGACGGCTGCCGCCACCGCTGTCGCGGTAAACTAAGCTTTTTTTTATACCCGTCTAACAAAATACTAAATTAATTCAGCTGGACACACTTTCCTTATTTTCTCCGCAACAAATGGCCAAGCAAGTGCAGACCCTGACAAGATACGCGATACAGAACGAGACCAAACGCGATATCAGCACGTCTCCACACAGTAAACAAAACTTAATTACATTCACGTCTGGTGTGAACACACTGTAAGATGCATTTGGTTGAGTTGTGCTGCAGTAAAGCACTTCATTGAAGTACTACGGTGATTATCTCTTCAGCTCGCAGCAAGGTTATTTTCGTAAACAAAAACTAAAACTAAGACTAAAACGATTGATGAAAAAACATTTTCGTAAACTGAAATAAAATAAAAACGTCAAAATAATTGAAAAACTAAAACGAAACTAAACTAAGAACAGTTATTGAAAATCGAACTGAAATAAAATAATAATTATCAAAAATAAATAATGGTTTTCGTAATCATTACGTTCTCATCCCTTGGCGAAAAAATATACGAGCTGTGTGGAGGTTTAGGGAAATAGCCTACCTGTAATGCCGCATCACGCACACATCTGACGGAGAGACGCAAAGCAGTTTACAGCCTGCACGGGTCCTGTTTGGTAAACATGCACCAGCAGTACTTAAGGCCACCCGTTTGACAAAGACTGCGAGTCGCGACCCGAACCGCACTCGCATTAGATCTATTACATCAGGTAAGCAAGATTATTTATATGAGAACGCGCATCCTTTCTGTAAACAACACAAAACTTTTGCCTATCATCTTGTGATCACTCTGCCAGACTTTTGAACGTACATTGGCTAAATCACATCATACACACGGCTTATAATTCTTCATAAATGAAAAGAACATTCAAATATAAGCCTTTACTGTTAAATGCGATTGCCGTTATTATTGAATTTCATTAGTCCCAGTTTTGATTGATGCACGGCTGTTCACGGAAAAGTGAGCAAGACA
>NW_015661993.1:42131-43143 GCF_001515625.1 Sinocyclocheilus rhinocerous | reverse complement strand
ATCTTAGCATGCGTTAATTTTGTGTCGCTATATGTTTGCCTCACTAAGGTTAAATTATGCCTACGTCTTTCTTTGGCCTGCGCTCTGGAAGTGATCTGTTAAACTTTAATAAAAAATGAAACTAAAACTCAAACTAAACTATATAAAAACAAAATAAAAATGCGTTCACAAAATAAAAACTAAACTAAAACTAACAAAAATATGAATGAAACTAATAAAAACTAATCTGAATTTTATAGAAAATTTGGAAACGATATTAAAATAAAACGAATTTAAAAATTCAAAACTATAATAACCTTGGCTCGCAGCGCGAGCAATATAAACAACGATGCAGAATATTAATAACTATGACTGGGACTGTCATATACATAACATTATAATGAGAACACTTATAATAAAACACTGTGAATTTTTTTGAGTTTAGTTGCCGTGTTTCTGCACGTTGTTGCGTGAAGAACACGTCCACAAAAGGAGTTCATTCAGAGCTGTGCAGACACGTTCATGCATTCGGGGCATGTTGTGCAGATAGCCTTAAGTCGTAATATTAATAATATCGTAACTGTGAATTTTTTTGAGTTTAGTTGCTGTGTTTCTGCACGTTGTTGCGTGAAGAACACGTCCACAAAAGGAGTTCATTCAGAGCTGTGCAGACACGTTCATGCATTCGGGGCATGTTGTGCAGATAGCCTTAAGTCGTAATATTAATAATATCGTAATATTAACGTTATGTTGTATAAATAACGAAGCGTATTCTGTATGAGATAAATGATTAGTTAAATCCCATTTATTAAAAACCTGCTGTCAAATACTTCATTTTACTGGTCATCTTCAGCGCGCGCAGCTCAAAACAAAAATGCAGAACATTAATAACTACTGTCATATAGGCCTACATAACGTTATAACGGGAGCACTATTATAAAAAATGTTGTGAATTCTTAGGGTTTCGCTGATGTTTAATGTTAACTACCTTTTAATCAAAACATTATTTTTGTATCTGCGAGGCGTCCGTTAC
>NW_015661993.1:25650-38813 GCF_001515625.1 Sinocyclocheilus rhinocerous | reverse complement strand
AAAAAATGTTGTGAATTCTTAGGGTTTCGCTGATGTTTAATGTTAACTACCTTTTAATCAAAACATTATTTTTGTATCTGCGAGGCGTCCGTTACACATTTTCCCTGTGTTTTAACGTCAATAATTATGGCTGTCGAATGTCTGACTTGACTCTTGTTAATGTATTTTGCCCCCCGCCCCAAACATATGATTTGACTATCAGATAGGCTACTTCATTTTACTGGTCATCTTCAGCGCGCGCAGCTCAAAACAAAAATGCAGAACATTAATAACTACTGTCATATAGGCCTACATAACGTTATAACGGGAGCACTATTATAAAAAAATGTTGTGAATTCTTAGGGTTTCGCTGATGTTTAATGTTAACTACCTTTTAATCAAAACATTATTTTTGTATCTGCGAGGCGTCCGTTACACATTTTCCCTGTGTTTTAACGTCAATAATTATGGCTGTCGAATGTCTGACTTGACTCTTGTTAATGTATTTTGACCCCCGCCCCAAACATATGATTTGACTATCAGTCAACTATCGGCAAGATTCGAAAATTCAGATTCGACTGTGAAAATCCTTAGTCGGGGACACCCCTAGTTGCTTGTGCACCTTTTCCTACCCAATTTCCTCCTTCCAGTCAACTTTGCATTTAATATGCTTTGATACGGCACTCTGCGAACAGCCACCAATTTCAGTAATGACCTTCTGTGACTTACCCTCTTTGTGAAGGGTGTCAATGATTGTCTTCTGGACCATTGCCAAGTCAGCAGTCTTCCCCATTATTGTGGTTTCGAAGAACAAGAGATACCCGGAATGTATACTGTAGGCAGTGGTTGAATTGTAAAAATAATTCTGGGGGGATGGTGTGGTCAATTTCTTTGGCTGGTATCTTCAAGATAAAATTTTATTAATTTTATTCAATTATTACATTTTTTTTTTAAATTTAATGAATAATTTGCCTTATTAAATTAACTATTATTTATAAGTTACTTTTTTTCCTCCTCGGGCCTGAAATGGAGGAATTTTGGTCAATATTGATAATTAATATTTTGTTGAATGTGTTTTTGTGCTGGCACCTTGGCTAGTTTAGGTGTGTCATGGATAAATAAAATCGCCAGTAGGTGGCAGCAAGTCCCTGTTTTAATAAATGGTTTATTGAATTATTCAAATCAATTGATTCGTTCAAATCTGCTGATTCAATTAGAAACGAAACGGTGAGTCCATCTGAATGGACCATTGGCTCACTCGATTAATTCAAAAACAGATTCATTCAAGCAATGAAACACCGTGTTGCTCTGCACTATTGTATAAATTAATAGCACTTGTGCTCGCACACGTGCTGATATTCAGAAAAGTAAATCACTCGTGCAATGAATATAAAAATATAAAAACTCATACATGGGTATTTTTCCTTTCATTACTTGAATTATAAGGGGGCATTAACTGCATTATCATTGGCAGTGAATGCTTTAAGACACTCGAGGTGTTTTATTTTTTTTATAAAAAAATTTTTGCGCAAAGTCGGTGACTCGATAATGCCGGCTCTCCCATCGTCTCTCAGTCCCTCACAGTCACACATACAGCACAATAACATTATATCAGGGAAAGGTCTCACAGTCACACATACAACACAATAACATTATATCAGGGAAATGTCTTTAAATTCTAATCAAGGAAAAATCATAACTTAAAAACTTAAAGAACTTTTAAAATGTTGCGCTTGAACCATTTTGTGCGAAAAATGATGAAAACTTGCTTCCGCTTGTGCGCAGCTTGTTACAGTAGCAAGTTTTGATTGGGCAATCACCGTTATTTAGTTCGTGAATTATCATAACATTTTAACATTTCATTTGCATGATAAGTTTTACATAATACACAACATTAATAATCCAAAGGGGATGGTAAGGGGGGATGGTGGTTTCGGGTGGGAACGGATGTTTTAAAAACATCCGTTCACTGGAAAAATGTCATCTATAGCTTCATTTTTCAAGGAAATCATGATCATAATCATCATTTACCTCTTGTAGTTCAAAACCATCAGACTTTGGTTGTGTTCAAAACACAAATTAAGATATTTTATAATGAAACCTGAAAGCTTTCTTTCCCTCCAGTGACAATGCATGTAAAAAAAAAAAAAAAGACCATGACAACCATTACAATCTGGATTAAAGAAAAATAAAAGCATAGACAAGTAAACAGTAATACATATTAACTATTTGAGCAAGCAACAGGACCAGTAAATACAACAGAACAAAAATACAAATTGGCTTAACGGTAATAAAAAATGCTACTGAATAAACTAACCAAATGTTTGGGGAAAAAAGAAATCTCTTACATTATGAAGTAAACATACGTATTTTTCTTTTATTGTTTGATTATCGACAGTGACAGCAGGGAAGCTGCTTTAACTTTAAAACTGAATGCATGGATCCAATATATATTGATTCACATCTAATTTTCTCCCAGAAGTTTACATTCGCTTAAGACGTGCCTGACTGTGTTATGTTAATACTCATAAAGATGGACATTTTCGACATATTTTGTGTATATTTGATGATTCAAATGGCAGAAGATAATGCTGACGGGGGGTCTCTGTGAGCGCGCTTCGAGAGACGTTTTGAGATGAACGATTTCAGTTCGGTTTCGTGGCTAATATCACTTTTAAAATATCAAGCTCTTTATTTTCATTGATCCATGCTTCTTTGGTCACTCTACTGTGATGTGTCAATAACTTTACGCAATCCACACAAAGAAAGATACGTGGATGTATGTACATGCCGCCACATGTACACTACCGGTCAAAAGTTTGGGATCAGTAAGACTTGTAATGTTTTTTTAAAGAAGTCTCTTATGCTCATCAAGGCTGTATTTATTTGATCAAAAATACAGAAAAAAAAACGTAATCTTGCAAAATGTTATGACAATATAAAATAATGGTTACTATTTTAATATCCTTTAAAATATAATTTATTTCTGTGATGCAAAGCTGAATTTCCATCAGCGAATAAAAAGTTAAAAAGAACAGCATTTATTCAAAATATAAATCTTTTCTAACAATATAAATCTTTGCTATCACTTCTTAACAATTTAACACATCCTTGCTGAATAAAAAAAGAAAGAATAAAAATTTACTGACCCCAAACTTTTGAACTGTAGTGTATATTGTTAAAAAAGATTTATATTTTAAATAAATGCTTCTTTTTCACTTTTTATTTATCAAAGAATCCTGAAAAAAAGGTATTACAGGTTCCAAAAAAATATTAAGCAGCACAACAGTTTCCAGCACTGATAATAAATCAGCATATTAGAATGATTTCTGAAGGATCATGTGACACTGAAGACTGGAGTAATGATGCTGAAAATTCAGCTTTGCATCACAGGAATAAATTAGATTTTAATGTATATTAAAATAGGTGACACTGAAGACTGGAGTAATGATGCTGAAAATTCAGCTTTGCATCACAGGAATAAATTCGATTTTAATGTATATTAAAATAGAAAAACATTATTTTACATCATAATAATATTTCACAATATTACATTTTTCCTGTATTTTTATCAAATAAATGCAGTCTTGATGAGCATAAGAAACTCCTGTAAAAAAACATTATAAATTGTTCTGATCCCAAACTTTTGACCGGTAGTGTACAAGTGACAAAACACACCTGTTATGCAGTTAACTAGTCAAAAGCATCATATACATATATATCAGCTGTAGTAAAAATAAACTCAAAGTTATTTGTATAATTACTCACCGATGTTATGGAATTGTGTGTCAGTCGCAGTCTTGATGTGGGAAAACAAGATGGCCGTCAATCAGAACATTCTCAATCCGAACCTCGATGACGTCAGTGGTCACGTGGTTTTCACAGAATGCAAAATTCTTAATTTGATGTGAAGCAAATACTTTAAATTGCACCAACAAAACTTACTTTTACTTTCAAGTTAACTAAACAATTGACTTCAGCTCAATAACAAGACAAAAAAGTAAATTATTTAAGATCAAGTATAAAATGTTGGTTAGAGTAATGACAAGACATCAGGGGCGTAGCGTTTGGGTATGCAGGTGCATATGGACCCGGACATATTGGGGGCCCGCCGAGCCGAGGAGGAACTTTTAATTGAAACGAGGGAATGAATAGAGCCCTGCACAGGCCCGGCACTGGCCCGAGATGCTCAGGCGGACCTTGTCCGACAGCTTATCAGAATTCTCGGCCTGATTCCGACTGGAGCCTGTGTCTTTTTTTTCTCTCTCTCTTCTCCACTGCACACCTGATGTTGCAGCCATTAAAAGAGTTTAATTTTTAGTTTTAATGGCAAAGTGGTTATATTTCTTTTTGTTTCTTTAAGTTAATTTTAGATATATGTTTGTTAAATTTTATGTTTGTTAAATTCAAGTTTTTGTTTTTTTAAATAATGACCAAGCAGCCAGCGGCAGACAGTGAGTTGAGCATATGTTTGATCAATTTAGCCTTCTCAAATCAACACGACTTGCC
The DNA here is from genome assembly GCF_001515625.1 of Sinocyclocheilus rhinocerous. NCBI lineage: Eukaryota > Metazoa > Chordata > Actinopteri > Cypriniformes > Cyprinidae > Sinocyclocheilus > Sinocyclocheilus rhinocerous. The sequence continues at coordinate 34,325 of NW_015661993.1, read as the reverse complement.
TAAAATAAAATCTATAGACATAAAACACCATGCATTTCACAATATTAATTAAAAAATGTAATCTAGATAAATGTGCGCTATTAGGCGTATATCCGAACGTTTGTGCAGAGAGTGGAAGCTAAAGCGCACTTTGCAGGACATGGAGTGCAAGTGCGATCACTTGCATTTTTTTTTTCTTAAGTTGAAACTTAAAATACGCCGTCATTTTTGCTCATAAAGGTAAGAGTATACATCATTCGGAACGGCAAAGGGTCTGCTTTTATTAGTGTGCACTTACAATATCAACAAAACATTGTGCTTTTGTTAAATAAGGAAAACAAACAGCATGTGCTTTCTGCCGTCTTTGTCTTGAACAGGAGCGCTTCACAATGATGAACCGAAACTCAGCGAATACTTGCCTCACAGTCATGATAAATATATCTATAGAATGCTTTAAATTACTACTTTAAAACAAAATAATTCAAATCGAAAACAAAAACATTTCATTATGTAATCCATTAAGATGCATTTCTTTCTAAAGGCACCTCCAATGAGCAGATGGTGAGTCAGGATCGTCAACTTCATCTTTGCGACACTGATTCAGAAAACACTAGTTTATTAATAAATAATTCAAATATCTCCTTACTATATTTTTTTTTTTTACTTTTTTTTTTTTTTTCATTTTTTCATTTGTTTTTTGGGCCACTGTGCCAAGATTGTGTTTGCATGCATTACAAATAGCCTATTCTGATGCTCAGCCTACATTTTAGTGCCACGTTGAAAAATAACTAAATAAATAAGATTTACGTCATAATATTTTAAGAATAAAGTCAGAATTACGATAATAAAATCATGTTATATTGCGTGAAGTTAATGTGAAAATTCCACCTATACTCCGCCAAAAAAAAAAAAGTGGCATCTAACCTGTCATACCAGGCCCGTACAATTTTTTTTTTTTTGCATATTGGCCCGGGCCTGATTTGCTATGCCACTGCAAGGTATATGCACTTTTTTTCAGTGTAGTGAACTGATTGTCATGTTCAAGAAACCAGTTTGAGATGATTTGTGCTTTTTGTTATGGCATGTGGCACTGTCAGGGCCGTCCTTTGGGCGGTGCAAGTGGTGTGGTCGCACTGGGCCCCGCTGCGAATGGATCAAGGGGGATTTTCATATGTCCCCATTAAATCGCCTTTCTTCCCTATTCTGATGCTCAGTTTGATCATCAGCATATTGTTTTCATTCACTCGTTCAACTGTATTACATTAGTAGACTAATGTAGGGAATAGTGAATGAGGATATAGGGGGCGATTTCGAACACAGCGCATGTCTACATGCCTAATTCCCAATTGCTGCCATGTGATTGGTTGATTAGATATTTGCAAATAATGAGCAGTTGAATAGGTGTACTTAATAAAGTAGCCGGTGTGTTTATGTGATAAAACATATCTATATTTTTTTATTTCTGGTACTATAGTTCAGAGGTCTCTTTTGGCCCGTTTTTAACTAAATAAAAATAACTGATTTATTTGTATAGAAGCAGGAGTCATTTAAATTTTATTTTGGTATTTTAATTTTTATAATTTTTATTTTATTAATCAAAATACAACTCCCACAATATATCGGGCTGCCAACACTGAAACTCCGAACGCGTGCATGTTGAGGGGCGAGCTAGATATAGCACTATAATATCTTCATCTGTTTGCGACATCTTTTTTTGTTGCAAATGAATTAAGAATGTATAGTGTTATATCTCAGCTTAATTAAACATAATTATACTGTATACACTGTTTAAAAAATCTGTAAAAAATAGGGCACTACAGTAGGTGGACAGCCAGAGTGTGCTTTTTACCGCCGTGGGCACCGGCGCGTCTGCAAATGCATTTGCAGCTTTTGACCGCTGAGTGGCGCTTTAACCACAAGTTATCAAGTAAATGCTTCAAAGCGCATTTTCACAAATAGCCGTCAGCTTAGCCTCGCCGATGTTGCATTTGACGGCTGCAGTCGGTGGAAAATGAAAGAAAAACACTGTAGATAAAATATTTCATTCACAGATGCAAATTTAGTTCTTATGAAGTTCTCATTTAGAACAAATTCAAGCAGGATAAATGTCAATGAGCCTGTGCTTATATTTACGCTAAGCTAAGTATTACACCATATTTTAGATTTGAAACATTTAACAGGTGTGCAGCATTATTTATATAATATGAATTAATTCATGCAGTGCAAGATTTGGTTGTTCGGCGCGCATGCTGCTGAGTGCGACGCTCAAGAGATGTGCTGTGGGGTTACATCATTTATTCTTATTTGTCTACATATTTTTTCTTCATGACTCCAAGCTTTTGAATGGTATAGTGTATATTGTTACACTTGGAGTAAGACTGGAGTAATGATGCTGAAAATTTTGCTTTGATCACAGGAATATATTACATTTTAAATTATATTCAAAATGAAGGCAGTTATGTGCGACGCTCAAGAGATGTGCTGTGGGGTTACATCATTTATTCTTATTTGTCTACATATTTTTTCTTCATTACAAATCTTGTTTGGTTTTATTTTGTATCATTGCATGTAAAAAATAATTTACTTTATGCATATGCAAAATGTAAAACTGTAACCTTATTTGCAGTCTATAGCATTTTATAGGCTAATTTGAACAATAATATTTAACAACCTGATTTGTATCTTTATTTAATGCATGAGCGATTTATTAAAACAAGTTTATGAGAGTCATTAAAACAAGTTTATGACTGCGACATCCGTTTGATCTTGATCAAGAACACTAATGATCAATGAACTGGAGCGGCATTGCCCATTACATTGTAAAACGTCTAATAACCTTCAATTTACAGGTTATAACTGTATCTGTCTGATGTAGACTTGTGAAGATCTATTTTAATGCGGATACCTTACTACAGCGTTAACCTAAAATAAATGTGCTCTATTACTATTCATATTCAAGTGTTTGTGCGGAAAATGATTAATGCGCATGCATGACAGGGAGGCGCCCACGTGCATTGAATTTATTTAATACACGAGTTTCACAATTTGAGTTGAATTACTGAAATAATTGAACTTTTCCACGACATTCTAATTTATTGAGATGCACCTGTAAATGAACATCACATACCTGGCATTTCTAAAGTGTATGGCGTTTATGTGCTCTGAAGAAGAAAAAAAACAATTTGAAGAGACTCATGGGAGTGTGTGCCTCACATGGTCTTAGCTGTGGTCCAGGTTCCTGTGGGGGCAGAAATCTCAGAGCCTGTGGAACATGTCAACATCAGTCTCTGTTTTCCATGACAAAGTGGGCTGCTTATTTGCTTTGGCTCATTTTGCAACAGGTTCTTTTGCACTTATTGTGTTATTCACATCTGAAATGAAAAAAAAGTAAGCATGCTGTTTACTGAAATAAACTACATTATTAACATTGTGATGTTCACTGATACTAGTACTAATTTATAGAAAATACCACAATTACCACAAAGCACACATATTTTACCATACAGTAAATAAATCAAATTAAAGTAACATCTGTAAAATGGTGAAGGCACACTTACTCTATAAGATTCTGAATGGAGTTAAAAACTGAAGGAGACGTGTGTCCCCTTTCCGTGTGAGGTGCAGAATGTTGTAAACAATCGTTAGCATTTATTTTTCACAGTACCTTAGTATATGCGTAGGCGTACTTGATGAGAAAAAAGAATGTCAATAACAAAGAAACTATATTTTAACACTATCAACTAGGGGTGTAACGGTACACGTATTCATACCGAACCGTTTCGTTACGGGTCTTTCGGTTCGGTACGCATGTGTACCGCACGAATACAGGTTTTTTTGTTTTGTTTTTTTCTTCTCAGGAAATTCAAATAATAAATGGCGTTTTGACCATCTTTTATGTGGCATGACAGATCGCTGTATAAACGCCTTAGAGAGCCGCTTCTGTTCAGAAACGTGCTGGTATAATCCCAACACAAGCACTGACTAGAGCGGCCGCGATCAGCTCCGGTTCCCGTGTCTGAGCCGTGACGCCCCGCAGAGCGGAGCGCGAGTGAACGCGATCATTCCTTCCTCTGTACTACTAGTTTTAACGCGAATAAACATGACTGAACATCTCATGCCTCATGTAATTGCTCAATCAGTGTTTCAACCGCGGAAAGACATCAACAATACAGCGTGGAAATAAAATGTCACGTAGCATTTAATTTACCTCAGCAAGTCATCAGTGTCCACAGCTCCTTAGTTCACTAGAGAAATGAAGTCTAGAGAGGAGCATTTTGCGAAATATTACACCATATACTCATTATATTTTACTAAACCTGTTAGTCTTAATTACTTAATGTACAGTATGTTTAAATTAATCTGTTATGAAACATGCTATGACAGCCATTGTGTAATTGAATATATTTTAACAAATAGCTTAGAAATTGTATTATTTATAAGTTAATGTAAAAACTGCATTATGTGCAATTTACATGTTTGCATACAATTTGTTTTATTTTTTTAAAGTTGAGTGTTGATCATCTATTTAAAAATAAATAGCAATTAAATTTAAGTTTGGGTTAAGTTGTTAGGCCTAATTGTAACCTTATAATGTAAAAGGACTCCCTATAGTTTTAAGCATAAGCTGAGGTAGATTTTTATCACTAAGAAAATGTAAACTATAACTGAATGTATTTAAAGAAAGAGCAACTTGTTCAGTAAACCATAAAAAAAAAAAAAAAGTTTAATTTTCCCCCCTGCTGTACCGAAATCATACCGAACCGTGACGTTAAAACCGAGGTACGTACCGAACTGTCATATTTGTGTACCGTTACACCCCTACTATCAACCAAAAATAATATTACCATATAGGCATAATAAAAGTACAATTACTATACACTATACTGTGCACTTACTCAGTATGTTTTTCTAGCTAACTCAAAACTGAACGACACTCGCGCACCTTTCTTGTGCTAGATGCCGGTAATGCAGCCACAGTCCTAAATGAAAATTTAAACAGCTGTTAGCAATTACCAGAACATGCATAGCTGATAATTGCATCACATAAGAAAGGATGTGCATATATGGCTGCCGATGGGTCAATTGTCAGTGATATTTACAGCTTACTTGATACATTTACACCTCAGATGTTCGCGAACACCAATGACCGGGTATAACACATTCAAAACATTTACAGCAGATATTCGCGAACAGAAGCTTAGTTATAGTCATAAACACAAACATGCTTTGTATGTAGGCCTATTATACAATACAAAAACATTTTATATCTGGGAAACTTAATTATTATTGTTAAGCACGTTATACATCTACATATATTCACGAACAGAGTATACCACAGTAAAGTTTTGTCTAAACATTCTTACTCTAACATTAGGCTATTAACATTATAACTCATATTATTTTATATTGTATTGCTGTCTATTTTATAGAACATAAAAAAAAAACATCCTGGCATCGTGAGACATTTAGATGCAGTGAATGAAACTTCATAATGTTTCACTTGATTATACATTTAGTCAGGAATTATAGTTTGGAAAAAGTCTAGTAAAATGTGTACAGGTTATGTCATAGTAACACAATAATAACTAATGCAAGTAGGCTAATAAAAAAAGACTTACTCGTGTAAATGATATCCTCCGCTGGATCAAGTCACCGTGTTCTTCTTCTGAGGTAAATACAAGACTTATTCCTCTCAGAGGGTCTTCTTCTGAGGTAAATTCTGTTTTATTCCTCTCAGCACGCCTTCTTCCAGAAACGAAGTAGCCGAGATGAAAAGTCTTGCTGCTTTGTTTACGGAGGTGATGTGGGCGTTTACATGCCGTGCATCTCACGTGGACTATTGTAATATCAAAAGCGAAAGTAGCTCGTGGGCGTGATCTAATTGGAGATAATGAAGTCAGACAGGAAAGACTGGACATCGCGTTGGTTTCATATGGATCACTTTATCACAGAATATTTGTTTTCGATAAGACTTTCATTTAAAAGTAGACATGTCAAGCTTTCTATAGATATATCTCTCTTGTCTGTGTGTCGAGCATACGCTGAGTTTCAGTTCATTTTTGTGACACTGTAGCAAATTAGCTCAAAAGGGAAATGTATATAAATAATTACAATTAATTATAATTAATTGCAATTATTTACCTCAGCTGTCAGCATTAACTGTAGTAGAATTAATATTACAATCAACTAATCTGTTCGTCCAGCGAACATTCAGTATAATTTCATATCAACTCTAAGAAAGAATATTTTCGTGACCACAGAAAAAAACTTTCTTACAGTACTGCATTAGAGCATGTAGTTATAGATCGGATCGTAAAGGGGACACTATATACAAGCGGTGACAGAACCAGAAACGCAACAAAAGTTTTATTAACTAAACACTAACACATAACTAATCTAGACAAACAAACAAACATACAAATCTCTCCTTCATGGGGAGTTTGGAAGTGGATGACTGAAACCATTAGAGAAACCAGAGAATGCAGTTATTGAAAATGATTCAGTTAACCACCTGAGTGAAACCATCAGCGCCGTTTTATAATGGGGTTTACAGCTTATCCTAAACCTCTGTTTCGTTTAGTTAAATGTGCGATACTTGCATTGCCTTGGCCTTGAACGAGCGTCCGGATACAATCTCAGATGAAAGTCTTGATGGTTTGGAGGTTTGGTGGGGTAGGAGTCGCGATCATGTTCTTCCGGGTTTGAAGAGTGATGAACTCCCAAAAGATGTTATTCTGACTCTGTGGTGGTCGGGAGAGTTTTCTCCCAGATAAAGGTGATGAAGAGCTAAGAGAGACATCAGCTGAGATCCAAGGATCGTTGGTGAATGTAAAGACAAGGCGAAGCCTGGTGCAGACTTAAGGGTTGCAGAAGAGTTCTAGCTCACATCCTCATTTTCTCAGAAACTAACAGAACCGCAGACTGAAGGCGGGTCACTTATGTGAGGCCTTTATCTTCTATCGAGGTCACACCTCTGGGATTTGAGTGAGCCAATTAGGAATGGTACCTTTGGAGAGAAATTTTACGACTTTTTGTCTCTAGCATGGTGTTTTGCATATGAAACTCGATTGGGTGTTCTCGTGGTTGCCATGGTAACCAGTGTCCTGGGCCTCGTTCACAGACATCTTGGCACCCAGTATGTTTATTGGGTGAGGGGTCTGTGAATGTTTGTTAATCTAATGAATAATTGATTTGTTAAATCAAATGAAAAATGGTGTGTCTGATTGGTCCAGACGCTACACAACATATAATATACACTCTCATTTAGATCATGACAATACAAACTCATAGATACCATGGTATAGGTGAGGTTATATTAACTAGTGATCTAGCATAAGCATGCATAAAACATATACAATACACAAAACCATATACAAGAAGGTAGTAATCATACACAATGACCTGGGGATATGCATGATAGAAAAATTTGTCTATGAATTCATTTAAAAAGTCATTTCCTATAGCAGTATGTGTCTGTTTGAGAGAATTAATTAGTAGGGAAGATTCTCTCTACATACTTTTAGGTCGTAAAGTTTATCTGATCTGGCTGAGGTGTCCTGGTTGCCATGGTAACCAGGGGCCTGGGGTCGTTCACAGACATGCTGGCACCCAGTATCTTTATTGGGTGAGGGGTCTGTGATCATTTGTTAATCTAATGAATAATTGACTTGTTAAATCTAATGAAAAATTGTGTTTCTGATTGGTCCAAATGCTACAACTTGTTTCTAAATGAAGATCACGGAGACCAATGCGGCAGAGAGCACACCCTGTTTGTGTTCTTTATTTTACAAAAGCACAAAGTTTTCTTGTTATGTGTGTATACAAATAAAAGTAGACCCATTACAGATTCGATTGATGTATTGCTCTTATCTGCACAATCAAAAATGACGGAGTAATTTAAGTTCATTTAGGGGTTATCAGAAAAAATGCCACAAAACACGCTGGCGCATTTGTCGACCCCAAAGGTTTAATACATTTAATTCATGTCTACATTAATATCATAATTTCTTAAGATTGTCCCACATTTCTGCCACAATACCATGGTGCAGTTAGTGTTCCTTCAGTAAATCCATGGTAAATGATGGTGACCATATCGTTGCGGACAGTGTTTGTCAGCACGGTTTCATCTGGCTTTAAACTAGTTTAAATCACTGAATCATTTGTGTTCTTTGCTGAATTCAAGCGCTTCACACTGGATCTCACAGCGCTGTTTAGTGGTCGCGTAACCAAGATTTGTCAGCGGGTAAACGCATCTGCTCTAGTAAGCTCGCGTTTGAACTTCGGTGAGCGGATAAATGGTCTGAGTGGCGCGGTTCAAATGAGTAGCGTGGTTTAGTTCCGCTTTTGGTGCATAAACATTATATTGAACTTTTTTTTTTTTTTTGCTAATCAGTGCAGATTGTCCTTTATGGCCCTTAGGCCAGAGTCCAATATCTCTGAAGCATATTTCAACAAATGCATGTTAACGAATGAGTGCTTTTACACCGGACGCTGCAGCAGCTCGGCAGCGGTTTTGGCGTCGAGTCTATTTTTTGCTGTGCTGCTCAGCAGCTTGAGCTTAAAGCGCCAGTACAAGGTTGAAGGACAATTTGACAAAAAAATTGAGTTGACACAAAAAAGTATAGATTGCACAGAATAAGCATATACTCGTAAAATCCTTTAGGAGATCTCAATTGCAGTCAGTTTCGTTCCTTTGC
>NW_015661993.1:16989-22934 GCF_001515625.1 Sinocyclocheilus rhinocerous | reverse complement strand
ACCCGTTTTCTTTTATCGGAGTAAGGTCATAAACAGCGTAAGCATAAACCGGTTGCAACAGGTAGTTTTTTGCCTGTTACTCAGATTTCGCACGGCATGTAAACGCAATAACCCACTTTCTGTCGACTTATTGAAGTGCGCATGTGTGATACGTGACAGGAACGCATCGTTAGTGCAGATTTAAGCGCATCTAGACCGAGCAAACGTCTTACAGTAAAGAACTAAATTAGGATACAATTATGAGTCATTCGCAAACTGTTAAACATTAAACTGTTGGTTACTTTAAAACTAACCTTCATCTGGGAGATCACAGGGATATGTGAATATTTGATCTGTTAACTGATTGCATATGTCAGATTTATTGCATGACTCGGGCAGAGAAAAGCTGTTGCTATCAAACATTGTTTACTTAATCATCTGAGTCAGTGCAATGGTGAAAGGATAGATCAAATAGGCCAATTGATGGAAGGTTTACGAAGAAATTTCATGCTTCCTTGTAAAAGTATTTTTTTGTATTTTTAAAATACAAAAATACGGTAGTTTATTTTGATACATGGTGTGGCTGCTGTATTGTGTAGTTTATTTTGATACACTTGAAGGTATTTGGTATTTTATTTTAAAATACATTTTGATATATCTTTGCCCAACCTACTGATTACTTTGTCACATAATATTTGTTTTCGTCATGACTTACTTCGTTTAAAGTAGACATGTTAAGCTTTCTATAGATATGTCTCTCATGTGTGTGTAAAATATTCGCTGAGTTTCAGTTTATTTTAGTGACTCGTTTCAAACAGATATGCGCGGAGAATGAGACGGCTAAAACGTATTTTATTTTAAAATACATTTTGATATATCTTTGCCCAACCGTGGTCATACAGATGGTAATCATGCAGATACAGCCACATTCCCCACAAAACACACACACATATATGAAAAATGTTGAAGAAAAAAAAGAATTATTTGTGCAAAAAGCCGAACGCTAAGTTACGCCCCCATCAGATGACAGGTGCGTCAGAGCGTGCGTCATGAGCCATCACGAGAGAGCGCCAGAATTCAAATAAACAATATTCCGTGTATCTTTGACTTTTTTTTTTTTTAGTGGATGGTCTCATTCTGTTTGTGACACTATATGCTACAAAACCATGTTGCTTTTTACTACCAAGATGCAGTTTTTTGAGCGTAAGTTATTTCATAACAGATACAAACAATAACTGTCCCTGAAAAAATGAGACGTAAACAAAGGAATTACCATCCATATTATAACGTTATTGTTTCGTTGGACTAAAAGTGCTCTATGGGATGTTGTTCAGTGGACCCTTACCTTTCTAACTAAACCGGGATTTACAGCAGTGGATGGGTTTATGACTCGTTATTATGATGAATCTGGTACGTACAGCATTTTGATTATGCATGTTTTGATGTGTACTGCTTACACAAATTTAGCAAATACATTCTTTATAAGCTTTCCATTGAAAAACAGCGAACTATCGTCGATGCTTGAGGCTTAGACCTTTAGAATGATATATAGTTTGTCAAGATTAATTGTGTCCCTTTTAATCTATTCGTAAACACTGACACGTGCGAACAAAGAGCGTTCAGTGTGCCGGCGTCCAGGTGCGGGTTAACAGGTTAAAGGGGATCCTATCATGCTATCCAAAAGGAGTTGTTCTCAATATCAGTAAAAACTCTTTCTGAACTCCCTCAAATGCCTTGATTATAGTTCTGAGTTTTCTTCTGGGAATGTACATGTCACAGTATCTCACATTCAAGGTATTATCAAATGGCCAAAGTTTTAAGATCATAGCGGACGTGAAGGACTATAATGCAATAAGAGCTTGCTCAAATACTGAGGTGCTAAATCATTCAGGACTTTATTGGTAATTAGCAAGATTTTAAAATGTATACAATTTTTAATAGGGAGCCAGTGCAGTGTTGACAGAACCGGGCTAATGTGGCCATACTTGGTTCTAGTAAGAACTTTAGCTGCTGCATTTTGAATCAGCTGGAGTTTATTAAGCGCACAGAGCAACCACCCAATAGAGCATTACAATAATCTAACCTTGAGGTCATGAAGGCATGAATTAACGTTTCTGCATTTGCCATTGAGAGCATAGGTCGTAATTTAGATATACCCTGCTCAAAAAAATTAAAGGAACACATTTTTCCCCATTGAGATCTGATGTGTTTTCAATATCATGCTGGATATCTATACTGATATGGACTGGGTAATGTGTTAGGAACGAAAGGATGCAACATCGTTTGATGGAAATTAAAATTATCACCTGACAATGGGTCCAAGGATTTCATCCCGAAACCTAATGACAGTCAGTGTGCCATTGTCTAGCCTTTAGAAGTCTCTACGTCCCTTCATGGGTATGCCTCCCCAGACCATCAATGACCCACCACCAAAACCGGTCATGCTGAACGATGTTACAGGCAGCATAACGATCTCCATGGCTTCTCTAGACCCTTTCACGTCTGTCACATGTGCTCAGGGTGAACCTGCTCTCATCTGTGAAAAGCACAGGGTGCCCATGGCGGACCTGCCAATTCTGGTGTTCAATGGCAAATGCCAGTCGAGCTCCACGGTGCCGGGCAGTGATCACAGGGCCCACTAGAGGATGTCGGGCCCTCAGGCCACCCTCATGAAATCTGTTTCTGATTGTTTGGTCACACCAGTGACCTGCTGGAGGTCATTTTTTAGGGCTCTGGCAGTGCTCATCCTGTTCCTCCTTGCACAAAGGAGCAGATACCAATCCTGCTGATGGGTTAAGGACCTTCTACGGCCCTGTCCATCTCTCCTAGAGTAACTGCCTGTCTCCCGGAATCTCCTCCATGCTCTCGAGACTGTGCTGAGGGACACAGCAAACCTTCTGGCAATGGCAAGTATTGATGTGCCATCCTGAAGGAGTTGGACTCCCTGTGCAACCTCTGTAGGGTCCAGGTATCGCCTCATGCTACCAGTAGTGACACTGACCCTAGCCAAATGCAAAACTACTGAAAAACAGTCAGACAAGATCAGTAGGGAAAAAATGTCAATGGCCCCCACCTGTAAAATAATTACTGTTTTGGGTGTCGTCTCATTGTCTAGTGCACCTGTTGTTAAAGGGTTAGTTCACCCAAAAATGAAAATTAGTCCATGTTTTACTCACCTTCAAGGCATCCTAGGTGTATATGCCTTTCTTCTTTCAGACGAATCCAATCAGAGTTATATTAAAAACTGTCCTGGCTCTTTAAAGCTTTATAATGGCATGTGCGGGTGTATTTGTTCAACAGTCCAAAAATAGTCAAATAAAACGCATCCATCCATATTAAAATGCGCATCACACGGCTCCGGGGGGTGAATAAAGGCCTCCTGTAGCGAATCGATGCATTTTTGTAAGAAAAATATCCATATTTAAAACGATATAAACAGTTTTGTGTAACTTCCACTAACTGTCGTATGTGCGTTCACGAGAGACTGCCTTTCCGACAGATGATGTAGACGTAGCGCATGCACGTGTGAGTCTCGCGAACACCAACGTTTGTTTACAAGAGCAAAGGAAGCAAAGTTTCCTTACTTTACCAAAGGAAAACCAGTCTCCTCTTGGCTTATCAAAATCCTCCTACATTTTTCTTTACAAATCCTCGTTTTGTGCTTCTAATTCGTGACTGGCGTTTTTGTTCTCTCTCTGTCGTTCTTCCGCGTTCATCACTAATCACCGGCGCTTACGCTACGCATACGTCCTATGTCATCGGCCGGAACGGCTTCTGCCTACGACAGTTAGCAGAAGTGAGAAATAGGTGTTTATATCATTTTAAATATGGATATTTGTCTTACAAAAATGCATCGATTCACTACAGGAGGCCTTTATACTAATTTTCATTTTTGGGTGAACTAACCCTTTAATTTCATTAACACCAAAGCAGCTGAAACTGATTAACAATCCCCTCTGCTATTTAACTGACCAGATCAATATCCCAGGAGTTGAATTGACTCGATTTTACAAATGCTAGAAACTAATCTTTCGAAGGAAAGGTTGCTATCAAATAGCACACCTAGGTTCCTAACTGATGTTGAAGAATTGACAGAGCAACCATCAAGTATTAGACAGTGTTCTAGGTTATTACATGCAGAGGATTTTGGTCCTATGATTAACACCTCTGTTTTTCAGAATTTAAACACCGCATGAAATCAAAATTTACAATATTTATTTTGTTAGTGCCCATTGTTACTCTTAAGGTGAACAATTAATCCATGCAAGTTAATCCTCTGGAAAAAAAAGATTGTTTGTTTTAGTAATCTTTATTCAAAATCTGATCATTTGCTTCCGCTCCGGAATGGCACTCCTGCTCTGGTGACGTCAGTTTGACGGCTTGGGCAGAATTTGCTTAACCACGCCCCTCCAACCGTTAGTTTGCTGCGAGTGAAAGATGAGAGAAGGAGTGCAAAAATAAAAACCCCACCCTCTACTCAATATTCTGTTTTTGTTGGAACTACGTCACCATACTGCAATAAAGTCGGGAGCAACTTCCGGTTCATGCGAACTTTAACAGTAAGAAATGACTAGTCGTCCACTTTTTTGTACCAACTATGCATTCTGTTAGTTTTGCAAATTGGTATGTTTCATCGGGCCGCAAAGAAATATAGAGCTGAGTATCATCAGCATAACAGTGAAAGCTAACACAATGTTTCTTAATGATGTCTCCCTAGGGTAACATGTAAAGCATGAAAAGTAACGGTCCTAGTACTGAGCCTTGTGGTACTCCATACTGCACTTGTGATTGGTATGATAACTCTTGTAGTAAATCAGCTCAAAAGGGAAATATTTATGACTAATTATAACTGGTTATGATTAATAACAAATATTTAGATTAGATCTTAGAATTAACTGTAGCAGAATCAATTAATTGTGAGGATACTACCTTTTCTAGTATTTTGGACAGAAAAGGGAGATTCGAGATCGGTCTGTAATTAACTAGTTCTTTGGGGTCAAGTTGTGGTTTTTTGATGAGAGGCTTAATAACAGCCAGTTTGAAGGTTTTTGGGACATATCCTAATGACAATGACGAATTAATGATATTCAGAAGAGGATCTATGACTTCTGGAAATACCTCTTTTAGTAGCTTAGATGGAATAGGGTCTAACATACATGTTGTTGGTTTAGATGATTTAACACGTTTATACAATTCTTCCTTTCCTATAGAATGAATTGTATAAACTTGTATGACTTGTATAAACTTATTTTAGTGTATTATCTTAATTATGAACACACATGTTTGCAAACAGATTTACCGCTTACTGCACGTTGTTATTCTTCTCGTTACATCCCTATAGCAGCTAATGAACTGGAAGTCTTACCCATAGGATTCTGGAATTATTAGATAAGACAAAAGGTCGCACTAGAGCAAGGATCTCCAACCCTGCTCCTGGAGAGCTACTTATCAAGGAACCCTGAACACCATGATTAGCTGGTCCAGGTGTATTTGTTTAGGGAGTAGTGCAGGGTTGGAGATCAGCGTCAGGCCCTCATGCCACGCTTATGTTTCTGACAGTTTGGTAAGAAACATGCACACCATTAGCCACCCGAAGATCATTTTATAGGTATCTGGCAGTGCTTGTCCCATTTCTCTTCACACTAAAGAGCAGATACTGGACAGATTGGACAGATTATTATCCCTGAAGTTTAATTGACTTGGTGTTACACTGTGATGACTGTGTTCCCTTAATTTTTTTTTTGCAGTGTATTTGTTCTGGAACAAATAATACATTGAGAGCAAACATTACCTGATAGATATACCCAGAGCCGATCCTAAACTTCTGGGGGCCCTACGCAAAAATGTGTCGGTGGGGGGTTATGAATAACGAGTTATGAATGAATGAAATGCCTTTGTCCGCTCGAGAAACGGTGTCTCTTCCGTGGCTCGGTATGCTTTCAACTCGTTTTTTTTTTTTTTTTTTT
>NW_015661993.1:11836-16437 GCF_001515625.1 Sinocyclocheilus rhinocerous | reverse complement strand
TATGACATTCACGTTACATGATTTGACTGATTTTTACGTAGAAAGGGCGACAGTGCACCGCATTAAAAGAAATGACAAAACTAAAATTAAATCATCTTTGAGAGCAAGGGGGCCCCCTGGTGTTTCGGGGGCCCTACGCAGCTTGCGTACTTTGTGTATAGGGAGGATCGGCTCTGGATATACCCAAAACAAATTATATCTCTTGAAGAAATCAGAGCCAGTGGCAAATTTCAGAAGAACTGGCTGAGGTAAGGCTGTTCTCAGCGGTTCATGAGCGCTGAACAACCACTGTCGCCCTGGAGCTCATATCTCTAAAAACCATCAAAGCTAATTTTCAAATATGCGCCGAGTTAATTACCTGCATATATTAAACAACTACATTCTTGCCTAAAAACTCTTAGAACAACATTTTGTTTGTTCGGGGACCAGAAGTAATTGTTGTGTAAGTGTGTTTGTATGTACAGTATGTATGTATGCATGTATGTATATGTATATATAAAATGTAAAGTCTTCTCCAGCACATCCCAAACATTCTCAGTGGGGTTAAGGTCTGGTGGCCAGTCCATGTGTGAAAATGCCTCATGCTCCCTGAACCACTGTTTCACAATTTGAGATTGCTGAATCCTGGCATTTCCATTTGTAATATGCCCTTGCCATCATGGAAGAAGAAAATCCATTGATGGAAAAGCTCAGTCATTCAGTATATTCAGGTAGTCAGCTAACTTTACTTCAACTTTACGTCCATCACTATGAAACAGGGTAAATATAGACTCATCAGACCACATGACCTTTTTCCATTGCTCCAGAGTCCAATCTTAATGCGCCCCAGCAAATTACTTTTTCCCCAGTGAGCCTCACTGATAAGTGCTTTTCTTAAAGCCTTGTTTATATTTTAGTCTGGCTCCACACCACAATCTTCCGTTGACTGCACATGCACCTCCTCAAATGGACAGCTGTTGTTTGTAGTACACCTGACCAATTCATACTACAAAATAATCAAAGAATCATGTAGAACTCAGTAAACCTTGAGATTATTATTCTCAAGAACAATTTTTAAGAATTATAAGAACAATATCTAAAATTTTTCTATCTCAGATTAATTTAACATTTTCATTTCATTGACAATTTTATTAAACATGGACCTTTGCTTTTATTAAGGCTCATTTCTGCTGTTTTAGGCTCATTTTGCGCAAACTTGGTGCTTAATGTAAATGTAATTGGTCACTTTTACAAAGTCAGGCAATTATGCTTTATGATGCCGCTCAGTGTCCCAAACGGAACCTTTGAATATAATTTGAATATTTACATTTACGTTTAGTCATTTAGCAGATGCTTTTATCCAAATCAACTTACAAATGAGTACAATGGAAGCAATCAAAATCAACAAAAGAGCAATGATACGCAAGTGCTATAACAAGTCTCAGTTAGCTTAACGTAGTACACGTAGCAAGGGTTTATTTTTATTATATAATAAATAAAAATAAAACGGATAGAATAGAAAAAGAATAGAGCAAGCTAGTGTTAGAGGCCTTTTTTGCTTTTGTTAATTGTATAATAAATAAAAAGAAAAGAAATAGAATACAAAAAGAATAGAGAAGCTAGTGTTAGTTATTTTATTTTTTTATTTTTTAAGAAAACAAGCAGTTAGTAAATGAATAGAGTGCAAGTCTAAAAGGGGCAATATTTATTTTATTTTTTAAAATAGAATTAGAATAGAGAGTGCTAGAGTTAGAGGGTCAAATAAAGATGGAAGAGATGTGTTTTTAGCCGATTCTTGAAGATGGCTAAGGATTATATATTATAATAATAGAATATTGTCACAAACTTGCAAATTTTATCAAAGCCAGCAATTAGATCTCTGCAGAAAATCTCATTGGACCTCATTCACTAGTATTACATACCTTTGGATTAATATAAGTGAATCAGGATGATTCTAAATGACAATAATGCCTACAGTAATTTGCATGAAGCACTCTGCTAACTCCTCCTCTATGTTTTGGTGATCTGTTTTAATGACAGTAGCAGTAAACATTGCCTAATCAGTTTGTTGTTATTTCCTGGTTACAGCTGAAGCTATCTTTCACCCTTGATAAGGAGTCCAGCATGCCTCAGGGCTGTTACGTCTATCAATATCAGGACAGCAACAAGTAAGAATGCACACAAAAGCTGTTGCTATGACTCTGACTGTGGGTTTTGTAAAATGTTCACACTGAACTTTGTAAGAGGGCAAGCATGTTTCTTATCTAAAGCCTTTTTGTTCAGGTCCATATTTTTTCTGTTTGTAATTTCTTAGTGCTATTGAAGTGGTCAAATCTGGTCCTTATGTTGCACAACATGTGCCCTGAACACCTTCATACTAAACTTTTTTTAAAAATCAATCCCATGCCCTATAATTAGGGTTGCAAATAGGTGGAAAATTTCCAGTAAATTTCGGAAATATTACAGAAATTTTAGAAACTTTCCAGGAATTTTTGGAAAGTTTCCGGAAATTTACCAGAAATTTTCCACCCCTTTGCAACCCTACCTATAATATAGACTGGTGGAGGAGTTCATGTTGCTGGCAAATATGGCGGCTGCCCATCAGATCTACCGCACATTCCCAGAACTGGCCATCCTGCGTAGACACCCGCCACCCCAGAGCAAGATGGTAGATGACCTGCAGGAGTTCTGTGACCAGATGGGCCTTGACATTGACTTCAACTCATCCGGAGGACTCCATGTGGGTATTTTTTTATTTTTTTTTGATGTTACAACGTAAACAAACAACAGACAAATTGACATCTGACTCAAGTCACCTTTATTTATAGTGCTTTAAACAATACAACATGTTTCAAAGTGGCTTCAAGGGATAAACAGGAAAATAACAGAATCAATGATTCATACTACTTTAAATGATAAACAAATTTAAATTTTGCTATTGAGCAGCTCTTATTCAGCTCAAGTCTGTTCATTGTTGATTCAGTTCTGTTCTACTCTGTAAAGTTCCTCATATATGAGGAACAGGTTTAATTCAGCTATAAGCTGCTCCACAGAATGCAATAATTATTGAGCTCAAGTCAGTTTTATGTTGATTTAATTAAGTTTAATAACGGTGTTGATGTTGCAAATTGCTCAATTATGAAACTAATCCTATTCAGCTATAAAGCAGCTCAATAGACGACATTAGTTTCTTCATCCAGCTCAATTCAATTCAAGTTTGGTTCTCATCTGATAGTGACAAGTGTAGTCAACCTGACACAATGTGACAAACATCCAATGTCAAGTAAGGGTTTTGTCCTTACTGGAAGTGAAAGTTTTCTTTTTTTAGTTCACATTGTTTTGTTCCAAATAGGAAAAAAAGGTGTTTGTCTTTATAAAATTTTTCATCTACTGTCAAAAGTTGTACCACGTGTAAAATAGCAGTGCTTTTGAACTTAAAATGCATGGGCCAAAATGTTAACCAGTAGCCAAATTGCTATTTAGATGTTGTTTTTGGATATTGTTATAGGTTATGTGGCCTTTCTAACATCTTTGTAATACCATTCAGAAAGTGTTACTTTTGGGATATGTCAAGTTGCTATTAAAGAACAAAAACATGACTTTCAATCTCCAATTTACAATCAAAAAGCCTCCTTAAAAGTGTGTGCCAAAATGTTAAAAAAAACAAAACGATTTGGAGTTTTTACTTCTAGAACCGAATTGTTGCATTCTTAACCAAAAACTAGGCTTGTTGCCTATCATTAGACATTGTTGCCAGACAGAGTATTTGTGTGTGTGTGGTCCAGGTATGTGTGTTTGGGCTCACTAATGTGTGTCTATTGTTATGACAGAGGAGTCTGAATGAAAATCTTGGTAAGGATGAGTATGCTGCTGCCAGAAGGGAAGTTCTCACTCACATGTGCTCCAGGGCAATGCAGGTGAAGTTTTGATCCTGTTATCAACATTTTAAATATATTTGTTCTTCCATTCTGCTATTTTGCTGTATATTTCCATCAGATGTAGAGCAAGCAAATATTGTCTCATTTCAGTTTTTTAGAAATGAAGCAGTAGTGACCTCTGCTGAACATCTTGTGATCTAATCAGAATTATTTGATGTTGTGGTTCTGTTTAGATGGCGTCGTATTTCTGTACTGGAGCGCTGAAAGATGAGAATTCCTTCCATCATTATGCTCTGAATGTTCCTCTCTACACACACTTCACTTCACCTATACGGCGCTATGTTGATGTCATAGTGCACCGTCTACTGGCCGCCTCCCTTAGTGAGTTACTCTACTGTTAAGTGGCTAGTAGTTGATAGGGATGTAACGATTAACCGCGAGCCGATTGAAAATCGATTCAAATATGTGACGATTCAAATCGAATGAGATGCTAAACAAATCGCGATTCATTTAGGGGTAGGAGTTTATGAGTTCATGTCTAGGGGAACTTACTGTCTTTAGAAAAGTTTAGATGGTATTTTTTCTTTTCATCTTGCCTCTGTAAAATGCATATTAAAGTTCATAAGTGCAGCGCTGCTTTGATTACAGCGGAAACCAAGGAAACACTTTAAGCGCCACCTGCTGGCAGAGAGTGAATCTGCGTCTCATTCAGCTCATCTGCTGTTTGTTTCATGCAGATATTTT
>NW_015661993.1:2071-11683 GCF_001515625.1 Sinocyclocheilus rhinocerous | reverse complement strand
TCTTTTATTTGTGTTATTTATTTGATTTGGGGCTTGTTTTAAAATTTCAATTTAGTTTTGTTATTTACATTATATTTAAATTTTGTTATTTAGCAGATGCTTTTATCCAAAGCGACTTACAAATGAGGACAATAGAAGCAATCAAAACCAACAAAAGAGCAATAATATACAAGTGCTGTATTAGTATATTATTATAGTGTTATATTTCAATTTCACAAAGAAACATGCAGCATTTTGTCCAAGCAGTAATAAAAGGACACATTTATTTATAATTTGTCTTAAACCTCTTTTTGTAAAAAAAAAAAAAAAAGAATTTGTGAATCGAATCGTGAAATCAAAATCGCGAATCAAATCGTGAGTTGAGTGAATCGTTACATCCCTAGTAGTTGACTCTGCTCCAGCTCCCCTAGGGGTTTTCAATGTCCTGCTGCCTGTTCTCTAGTGATACTATACTACACTTCCACTATGCAACACTTCCACACTCTGGACTGGAATACTCTGAATGGAGTCAAGGATGATGATAATGAGGATGTGACTTTTGTTGACTTAAGTTTGTGTTTTAGATTATTATTGTGCTGAAAGATGAAATTCCTTAATGGAGGCCCCCAGATTTTGTGCCTGAATGGTCTGGTATTTGGCATGATACATGACTCCTTCTATCTTTAATACTTCCCTAGTCCCAGCTGAAGAGAAGCAGCCCTTTGGAATGTCATTATGGTGCCCCATTGTCTCCACTTGTTGATAGTGGCCTTCATAGTATTCCATGGCACATCTAATGTATTGGAAATACATTTATACCCTTCTCCTATTTAGTACCACTTCACATCTGCACCTTCACCTTCACCCCAAACACATCTTTGTGGGCCATGGCTTCAGCAATAAACAAAGAACGATAGCTTGAATTTACATGAACAGGACTACTTCTAGTGGTAGTTTTAACTTCCAGTCATCAGTCTGCTGAAATGAAGTGGCGGTGAGGAGGTGTGCTCAAATCAAGCTCTGCCCTCTATTTTTATTATGTTTTTTTTATTCAATATTCGATTTAGTTCATAAAAGCATTACAACTGGTTGCAACTTCCAGATCATACAGACTTTAAGTTCATTGCTTAGTAATGGTTCTATCTGAAGCCTCATATTCATTATATCTGTGCTGTTACAGACTGTGGACCACCATTGAGTCTCTCAATAGAGGAAGTACACAAACTGGCATCCCACTGCAATGACAGGAAGACTGCCTCAAAGAGAGTCCAGGAGTTGAGCTCTGAACTTTTCTTTGCTGTCTTTGTTAAGGTACGTATCATAGAAAAAAGATCAGGTTTTACTTGTCATTTGAACAGCTTGCACATAGGGTAAAAATCTTCTGTATGTGTAAATATTAATAAAATAAACTTACAAAATACATTTTGCCCTTGATCATGTGAGCATAGTTGTTGTTGATCTTCCAAATGTTGTTGATCTGCCAAGGCAAAAATGATGTTGGTAAACACAGCTAAACCATTTATTTATGAATGTGATGATGCTGGTAGGAGTGTGGTCCTTTGGATTCAGAAGCTATGGTCGTGGGAGTTCTAGACCAGTCCTTTGATGTGCTTGTGCTTCGCTACGGAGTGCAGAAACGAATCTACTGTAATGTATGTATGACTGTATTTTACTTCTGTTTGTTTTCATAGCTTATCGTTATTTATTATTATTTAGAAATGGTAAAACGTATTTCACAATAGAAATAAAAATGTTGAAAAAATACATTGGTGCCATACATATTGTCCCCATACAGTGGGGAAAATATTTATTTGATCCCCTGCTGATTTTGTAAGTTTGCCCACTTACAAAGAAATTAAGGGTCTGTAATTTTTATGGTAGGTTTATTTTAAAGGATAGAGACAGAATATCAACCAAAAAATCCAGAAAAAAACCACATTATATAAAGGTTAGATTAAGCACAGTCACCAAGCAAAACATTGGTAACACACTACGCCGCAATGGGCTGAAATCCTGCAAGGTCCACCTGCTCAAGAAGGCACATGTACAGGCCCATTTAAAGTTCGCCAAAGAACATCTAAATGATTCAGAGAAGACTTGGGAGAAAGTGCTGTGGTCAGATGAGACCAAAATTGAGCTCTTTAAATACTTATTTCACTCACTGAAATGCAAATCAATTTCTAACCTTTATATAATGTTTTTTCTGGATTTTTTTGGTTGATATTCTGTCTCTATATGTTAAAATAAACCTACCATAAAAATTAGAGACCCTTCATTTCTTTGTAAGTGGGCAAACTTACAAAATCAGCAGGGGATCAAATAAATATTTTGCCCACTGTATTTGACCATAATAGTAAAAAAAATGGGTACTTTTCAATACTGAAATTAAGCACCAACTTTTCTTGCAGTACCTGTAGTACATAGAAGCGGTTCCTTGTGTATCTATCGCAACATGCTATAGCATGCTAAAACAGGCTTGCAATGTGCTAAAATATGCTAGCAACTAGGGATGTTCATTTTTTTCCCCCTTACCGACAACTGACGCTTGTTAACAGATAATTAACTGACAAGATTGGAATGCTAAATTAATGTCTTAATGTTTCGATCATTTTCTAACATATTAGAACTAAAATATTAGTGTTTTTATTAGTGCTGCCTCTGACTAAAGATTTTTCTAGTCGACTAATAGTCGTTCATGTAAGTCATTAGTCATCTAGTCGTACATTTATATTAATTTAATTACTTATTAAAATATACTTAGGAGGCCTTTAATATATAGCCTATTCCACACTCAGATGCATGCATAAAGCTTAACACAAAGCACCCACAAAAGTAATGACTTTGAATGTGTCAGAAAAAAATAGCAAGGAGATATTATAATTATTTATTAATTAAACTAGTGTGTTTTGAGACTGTGTCTGTTACAAAGATGAAGCTGACAATGCTGACTCGCCATCTCCGCAGTATAGTGGATGAACCTTCAGAAATTCACCTTTAATAGGAATTACATAATGAAAGAGTTTTTGTTTTGAATTTGTTCATTTAAAAGTACACATTTTTAGCTTTCTGTAGATGTTTCTCATGTCTGTGAATCAAGTTGTTTATAGGCTATATGCTGAGTTTCGGTTCGTTTTTGTGACATGCTCCACTTCACAGAGACCGAGACGGCAGAAAGTGCATCCTGTTCTTTATTTTACAAAAGCACAATGTTTTATCGATATTGTGAGTGTACACAAACACAGACACTTTACTGTTTCGAATGATGTATTATTCTTCATCTGCATGAGCAAAAATAACAGTGTATTTTGTTTCCACTTTATCAGGAAAAAATGCCAGTGAATGCCAGCCTTCATGTCAAGCAGTAAAAGTGTTAATAGCTTCCACACTCCACACAAACACTTGGCATTGTGGGGTTTCAAATTTAAGAATCTGTCTTAGATCTACTGATCCTATATCCTGACATACAATCACCTGAAAAACTAAGGTGAAATGCATTGTATTTAGCGTTTATGGTAAAGATGATGACATAAGAAGAACGATTCTGTTGAACAAAGTTTGTTTATTTATATCTGTATCAGCAGCAGGGTAGCAGATCTATTCCGCCAAGACCAAGTACATTAACATTATCATGTACATTACCATGCAAATCACTCCGAGAGTTGTCATGACAGAAGTAAAGTTTACATTCATTCACTTCACACACTCATTATTGCGTAGTGACTTTAGAGGTTTATATATAATATCGCACTGATCCCCTGACTCACCTGTTACCCAGCAAATATGAGGAGTGACTGAACCAGCCTCAGCCGAATATTATTTGCCAAAATTATTCGTTATTCTTTTGAAGCCATTATCCGTGCCTTTCAGAATAAGGTATTTGGCTTCAGTCACACCCCTAGTCATCACCCAGGTGCATTGTCTCCATTCCTAAGCACTGCCCCCTAAATGTATATAAACTACAATGTATCACTGCCTTAGTTAGACTTTTGATGACTGCAGTGCCACACAGTGCGTTCTCAATAAAGAACTCTGCCGAAGATACCCAAGAGTCTCCTGGTCTGTGCTTCGGAGTTTCTAAC
Organism: Sinocyclocheilus rhinocerous; assembly: GCF_001515625.1. Lineage (NCBI taxonomy): Eukaryota > Metazoa > Chordata > Actinopteri > Cypriniformes > Cyprinidae > Sinocyclocheilus > Sinocyclocheilus rhinocerous. The sequence goes on along the minus strand of NW_015661993.1, from coordinate 7,625 downwards.
AGCATCTAATAGTGCATATGTCAACGTTAGAGCGAGTGGCCATGTGAAGTTGCTATTACTTAAATGTTTCACTTTCAAATAATAAACCATATTTGAGGTCGGTGAATAAGCAAACTTTTGGATTTCCTGCCGATATACTGTAATTACCTCAAGGACCATCTGTTAGCTATCTATCGGTCATGGACCATTTTGTTTCTGCAACTAACAGACTAATAAAATGTTAGTCATCTAAGCCTTTTCCCAATATTTAGTTGATTATTTGGGGGGGGTAGCCCTAGTTATTTGTATTCATTGTTACAGTTTGTATCTTCCACTATTTATATTCATTATTACAGTTTGTATCTTCCAAAAATATGTTAGAGATATGTAAGATAGGAGCATTTACCTTCTGTCGACATGCTGTCATGTTATTTTTAGATTAATATCATTCCTTTTACCAAGTTGCTTGAACTGTATCTCCTAGGTTACGAAGACCATTTTAACTCCTCTGAATGTAATGAGGCATTAAACTGAGCTCAGAAAAGGAAACCAGCACTATATAAATGGCAACAACAGTTGAAACAATCATTGCTTTTTAATAATGCATGACATAATGAATAATAAATGTTGTCTTTCTCCTAAAGTCATTAGAGGGACTAAAGGCAGTCCACTTCCGTAAAGTGGGAAAGAGACCAGAGATGACGCTTGTTTGGGAACAAGGTGACCCCAGCAAAGAGTCCACACAACAGGTGTACTACTCCAAGCAGATCTCTGTTTGCTAAAATCATGTTTTCTCAATTTCTGATACATTGGTTTATAATGAGTATAGTTAGAATTTCAATGTTTTTAGTTTCTAAATGTTGAAACAATTTAATCCTGATTATATGTTTTTACATTTATAACTAAAACCGCACATTTGCGGATCAGCAAACCACATAACAATGTTCTTGAACCACTCCAAAGATATTTACCACTAAACCACACCTAGTAACCACATACCAATGCATAAAATCACAGAGTGCCCTATTAACCGCATAGCAACACCCAAGCAACTAGAGCTGCACGATTAATCGTTAAAAATTGTATTTGATCTCAGTATTCCTATCAATGTTGTATAAGGGTTTTTTATGCATAATAGTAACCCTAGAATGTGATCAAACAGTTTAAAATAAACCAAGCCAATTTGGCTACTAAATTTTTGTTACAGGTTATTCATAACTTCTACTAGCCAAAAGAAAAATTACTGAAATAAACCAACAGCTTTGGCTGTTCACACTGGATGTGACAAAAGCAGGCATTGCAATTTGCAAATCACAGTCCTAAATGGAACGAGGCATCAGTTTACTTTCAGGGATTTGTCGTGTTGCACCGTATCCAGTGTAGACAGCATCACTGATCGTAATGGGTTTTATTGTTCTATTTTGTCGCACCGGTTGCGTCCGGTGTAGTAGACACGGTTGCCAAATTGGCTAGTGATTTGACAGCATCACCCCCCACAGCTGATTTTTACCCGTATTTGGTGGGTTAGTGGGTGTTAATTTCAAACCCTGCTTAAAACCATTCAGAACATAGCAACATTTTAGCATTTAAACATAGCATTTTTTTCATGTGTAAAAATGTATTTTTCTTTTCTTTTTCTTTTCTAACAATTAGAAGCTAATTTGGAACAGGTTGTTTGTCAGATTTATTATTTGTTACAAATTTTGAGACTTTAGTCTTTGCAACTTTACAGATCTTCTTTATGCACCAAGAGCTTGTAACACTCCGAAGAGAAAGGAAAAATTGAAATCGCATCGCAATAAAGTTTTTTTTTTTTTTACTATAAATTTGAATCCAGTTTAGTGTTACCAGTGGTTCATGGGGTTGAGGCAGAAATCTAAAATCTTGCCTAGGGCACAAACATAATCTGGGCCCATCCTAGAACAACATCCTAGAAACTGCATATAAATTCCTTACCTGCTTTTTAGAACATCCTAGAAACCACATACATTGTTATATCTGCAGTGGATAATGGTGTTGTCCTCTTCTGCAGGAGATTTCCATCTTCACCCTGTTGGATGTTCAGCTGAAGGCAGATGGAGCTCCTATGAAATACAGTGCTGTGCTCAAGAGACCCTCAGCATTCGTATGAATTTCATTATTATTTTTCTTTATTATTATTATTATTTTTGCTTGCAGATTTCTTCTTAACCAAACAGAGGTATCAATAGTAAGGCTGCTCCTTTGCACCAATATAATATGAACTTGGTTTTGTATAATTTTTTTGATTTTGTCCTGAAATCTTCAAGTTGCAGACTTCTTTTAAGTTAGAAATGTTACGTGTTCAAGTTTATGTATATATATATATATATATATATGTATGTGTGTGTGTGTGTGTGTGTGTGTAGAATTAAAGAAGAATTAAAGGAAGTTTTTGTTTAGTGATTGTGCCAAATAAGTTTTTATATCTTTAATTTTAAACAAACTGAAGTTCCATGCCATTCAAAGAATAGTTTCCCAAGTTAATTTTAGTTTTTACATTTAATGCTGTATTGTATTTCAAACTTTCACCTTCATGTGCTTTGTAATATTTGGGTATTGTGTTCTGTCTTGTACCTACTAGTATATGCAGTCTTTGTATGAGACAAAATCTGCAAGATAAATGACATTTTGTCAACTTCAGAAGTTCAGAAGAGTGATTGCTTGGTTTTGTTGCAAATATTATTATTAAGTGTTGTTTTCAATAATTAATTGTAAAGCATCATTATATTTGGGACTGCTTCTTACGAAGAAAACATCTGGCAGACAGTTTTAGTTAATCACTTCACTGGTGGCTTGTAGTGTATGTAAAGGTGTTGCCCCAAATACCACATACATTTAAATACTGTTTTACTGAACTTCTATTTAATGTCTGTATGAAAGTGTAGTTCATTAAATGCATCTAATATAAGGTGGTTGTTGTTTTGTTTTTTTGCGCACATGAGATCAACTATTTACTCAAAATATTGATCTAGCAAACATTGTTTAATTTACTGTATAGTATAATATATCACAGGGGTGCCCAAACTCGGTCCTAGAGGGCCGGTGTCCTGCAGAGTTTAGCTCCAACTTGCCTCAACACACCTGCTACAAAGTTTCTAGTACAGGGGTGCCCAAACTCGGTCCTGGAGGGCCGGTCGTTCAGGTGTGTTTAATTGGGGTTGGAGCTAAACTCTGCAGGACACCGGCCCTCCAGGACCGAGCTTGGGCACCCCTGAATACCTACTAAGACATTCTTCTTTTATTTTGAGAATGACATCACAACAGTGCGTTTTCAATGTTCCCCAATTATCTTAGTAAACTTTAGAGGCTGTTTATGTGTGATTTTTAGATTAATATTTTTAGATTTATGTTAATAAAATATATCGTAAATTCACTTACCTTACAATAAATGCGATCTCCGACGAACAGTCAACGTATCTCTGTAGATTCCCTCCAAATTTCCAAACGTCTCTGATCCAATTTCATTGGTTGAATCTTTCAACCAATCATTTTCCTTTCTGCCCTTAGAACAACTTTAAGTAAAACTCCCATGAGCATTTAAAGCCTGCACGGGTCCTGTTTGGTAGCGTGCACCAGCAGTACTTAGAACACCCAACCCATTATCTGACAGCAGCACTAATTTAATTCTGTACCAGACCAGAACCGTTTGACATAAAGACCGCGAGTAGCGACCCGAACCACACTCGCATTAAATCTATTACATCAGGTAAGCAAGATTATTTATTTTATCATGTAACACAAGCAATCAAACCAACATTAGGCATTCTAAGTTGGTGCTTTGAAGAAAAACAGACATGCAGGGCAACATAATTAACAGAAAAAAAGTTGAGAACGCGCATCCTTTCTGTAAACAACACAAAACTTTTGCCTAGCATCTTGTGATCACTCTGCCAGGCTTTTGAGCAAATGTGCATTGGCTAAATTACATCATACACACGCTTATAATTCTTCATAAATGAAAAGAACATTCAAATATAAGCCTTTACCGTTAAATGCGATTGCCGTTATTATTGAATTTCTATTCCCAGTTGTGATTTATGCACTGCTGTTCACGGAGAAGTGAGCAAGACACCACAGTTACAATATCATGATTATGGTTAAATAAGAAAAGACATATAATATAACCAAATCAGGCTACATTTATTTTCATATTAAATATCTCAACACATTGGATATGACATTAAGCACAACTTGCCCTGCTAACACACGACGTAACAGTTACGTAATGTATTCTTACTTTTTGGTAATTTCATGACTTACCAATAGACAACGTAACCACGACGTCATATGCACGTAATTCCCTTACCATCCCACTACCAACTCACAACGTCATCAGTACGCCCTCCTAACGTAACAAGTTAACCAAGAACGTTCCAGATACGTACTCTATTCGTAATATATTGGTAATTTCATGACTTACTGGCAACGTAACTGTAACGTTGTATAATTTGATTACATCATATACACGCTCTTTATATGCGCTCTGATTTCCAGAATTTGCTATTTAAAAAGTGTAATTAAACTTCAGACACAAGATTGAAAGTTCTTTTAAGATAAAATGTTTCTTTTCACCAAGTCAGAATATGGACGATTGCTTTTAATATAGTGACGTGACGTACAGCGCGCGTATGGAAGGCGGACGGGGCCAAAAGTCTTTAAACGGAACGCGTGAAATGCGACAGTGTCAACACGCACAATTTGCCCCCGTTAACGCGGTAATTTTGAACGCGTTTCTTTTGTACGTGTAGACATGCACGTTTTGGCCGTGTTAAAGGCTGATTTATACTTCTGCGTTGGACCTACGCCGTAGTCTTTACGCCATAGGCTATGCGTCAGTTTTCATTTATACTTCTGCGTCGTTGTCCGCGTCAACGTGCAGTACACATGCAAACCGCTAGTCAGCAGTGTCCACGGGCATGTTGCTGGTGTAACCCGCAGTACCACGGCAAAAGTTGAAGAAAAAGCAGCTCGTCGGAGAAGCATTATAGCCGTGACGGCGGCAAACAAATATCAAATCATTAAATCATTATTTAAAACTACAAAAAGGAGAAAACAACGGAACAGGAGATACATTTACATTTAGTCATTTAGCAGACGCTTTTATCCAAAGTGACTTACAAATGAGGACAATAAAAGCAGTCAAAACTAACAAAAGAGCAACAACATATAAGTGCAAATGACAAGTCTCGGTTAGCCTAACACAGTACACGTAGCAAAGGTGTGACATGCGTTCTTTTCGGTTCATTAAAGATTAATCTTGCAGCGGCATTTTTGATTAATTGTAGAGGTTTGATAGAAGTGGCTGGAAGACCTGCCAAGAGAGCATTGCAATAGTCCAGCCTGGACAGAACAAGAGCTTGAACAAGGAGTTGTGCTGCATGTTCTGAAAGAAAGAGCCTGATCTTCCTAATGTTGTATAAAGCAAATCTGCAGGACCGGGCAGTTTTAGCAATGTGGTCTGAGAAATTCAGCTTATCAACCATAACTCCTTCAAAAACAGCTAGATACCTTGGAGTTGTGATTGATGATGAGCCTAACTGGATGGTGACATTTT
>NW_015661993.1:1450-2061 GCF_001515625.1 Sinocyclocheilus rhinocerous | reverse complement strand
GCTATGGTATGGGCAGGCGTATGTTATGGACAACGAATACAGGTTCCATCCTGATATCGTCGGATCATCAGGATGGAATGAGAGGTAGAGTTGAGTGTCATCAGCATAGCAGTGATATGAAAAGCCATGTTTCTGAATGACAGAACCTAGTGATGCCATGTAGACAGAGAAGAGAAGTGGTCCTAGTACTGAGCCCTAAGGCACCCCAGTAGCTAGATGTTGCTAGATGATGGCATTCTTTCAATCTGCACAAGGACTTGTACCACGGCAGATCAACATTGTTTGTTGCGGACAACTACTGATGTATAATGCTATGTAGTATAATAAATGATAAGACACTTGTTCTTTGCTTTGTTTTATTTTATATAAGAAGGTGTAACATTAAAATATATTAAAGTGCACATAAACACACACAAAACTCAAGTACATATGGAGGGAGGGGTTCTTGCAGACCAATCACAGCGCTTGCGGTCTGCGTAGAATTGACGCGCTGTTAGATTTTTGGAGAGGTGCACGTCAGGCTACGGCGTATGGGTGTGCGTCTATGCGTAAGCTATGGCGTAGGTTCGACGCAGAAGTATAAATTGGGCTTAAGGCGTCAGTTTTTGTCA
>NW_015661993.1:0-1278 GCF_001515625.1 Sinocyclocheilus rhinocerous | reverse complement strand
AAGACGCACAGTTTGACCGCATTAAGACCACAATTTTGAACGTGTTTTTCAATGCACACATTCTGGCCATGTTCAAACATGTCATATTTTTTAAAGCAGATTTAATTTTTTAATAATTTAGCAGACGCTTTTATCCAAAGCGACTTACAGTGCGTTCAGGCTATACATTTTTTACCAGTATGTGTGTTACCCTGGGAATCGAACCCACGACCTTTTGCACGGCTAACGCAATGCTCTACCACTGAGCCACAGGAACATTTACCCACAGTAAATGTTAGATGTACCCACATATTCCTATTTTTAGCTTTGCTTTACTTATATCTGCTGTGCTGAAGTAAATTAATAAATGTTAAATTAAATGTCATATTAAGTAAACGCTAATGATCCATATTGCACAATTATTAATTGTAACATATATTTATGTTATTGAATGTTTGTTTTAAGTTATACAGGCCTATCATTTTCGAAAGTATATATAACTTTACACAGAACATATTATAACTGAATATACATATACTTAGACATAAAAATAAATAAAATATATTTATAAATATCATTACAGAAATATAAATAAGTAAATAGCACTATGTACACAAAGGTGATTTATAGCAAATGTTCAGTTTAAATGAACAGACAGTGCAATGTCAACCCTAGAATGAATAAAGAAACATATAAACCATTTGTGATGATAAATCACAAATGGTCATAAATGTTTCTTTAAAATCTTACAAATTTTAACTATTCAAATGCATATAGAGACATATAAGTTATGTTATGACCCTGTATAGTTTTTTGCTGTTCTGTCCCTATGTTATTTTGGGAGAGTCTGTGTGTAACATCATCTGATTGCCTGCTGATGGCTGGCTGGTGCAATAACAAATGATGTTTAAAAATTTAAATGTTTGATATTCATTACATTTTCATTATTATTAATTTCTTTACCCTTAAACTTGTCTTTAAGTTATAGTGGCAAGAACAAGTTTGTGAAACCTTTGAAAAAATCATTGTCTTGTTGCATCACAGGTTGAAGACATTCTATATTCTCCTGTAAAATCATCTCCTCTTGTCTGATGATCTGACCAGTCTGACATGCAGCGCCAACAGTCAAGTGCTTCCTGATAACCCAAAGAGATTCGATGAGCATTCCTGTGTAGATTGGTGCTATTTACCGTTGAACTTGTCTTTAGGTAGCCATAAATCAAAAGTGGCAAGAATAAGTTTGTGAAACCTTTGGAAAAAAAAAAAAAAACAGTTTCAGCATTGATAAAATGTGGTGTG
>NW_015661992.1:360536-364719 GCF_001515625.1 Sinocyclocheilus rhinocerous | reverse complement strand
TCAAGCCATCCTTGGTGTATATGACTTTATTCTTTCAGATGAATACATTCTTTATATCAAAACATGTCCTGGCTCTTCCAAGCTTTATAATGGCAGTGAATGGGGTTTAAGATTTTGAAGCCCAAAAAACTGCATCCATCCATCATAAAGTGCTCCACAAAGCTCCAGGGGGTGAATAAAGGCCTTCTGAATTAAACTGATGCGTTTGCGTAAGGAAAAAAAAATCCATATTTAAAACTTTATAAAACATAATCTTTAGCTTCCGCTAACTGTCATACATCTTAAGTAACTGTCAGGACTTATGTATATCTTTATATGTAATTTCATAATGTTTTTGTCTTTGAGATATACAACATACTGCCAAATGAATTGACAAGAACTTATGGTGATCTTAAATATACGTTAATGTCATTTCTACTAGAACTTTTGTCATAACTTTAAATATATTTGTAATTTCACATTTGTAATGATAAAGTTACAACTGAAGCGCATTTAAAATATATCAAATTGAAATAAAATATATTAACTTAAAATGTAATATTGGAGAACACACTTTAAAATTATAATCAAGTTCTTTACATGTGCTTTATTGTATGTGTACATGTGTATCATAAAAGTAGTCCATATATGAATAAGCACTATATTCCAAGCCTTCTGAAGCCATACGATAACTTTAGATTATAGAAGGATTATAGAAGACTTGTGAGTCAATATAGACAAATTTTATGCTGTTTTTATTTTTTTCCCTTACTATTTCAAAGGGTTCATGACATGAGAAATCTAATTTGCCTTCATCTTTTGACAGATAAGAGGTTTGTACCATTGTGCATATGACTGCATATAAGCTTCACAGACCCTGGTCACCATTCATATTTACTTTGAGCAGTGTAGACATCCTGTCTAACATCTCCTTTTGTGTTCTATGGGAGAAAGTAAGCCAAATATTCTTTAATGTTTGGAAAAAATGTTAAGATACAGTTAAGTTAGTTTGGTAAGTCACAGTTGAACGTATGAGGCAAAAATCACACATTCGCATGTCTAAATTTGGTCAGCCCATTGAGTAACACCTTCCACAGATCATTTGCTTTACACAGAAAAATTCTGTCATCATCAACCCTCTCATCTGACTTTTGTATACTACTAACCCCAAGCCCTCATTTCACATTAAACAAAAACTCTACCACTAGCCTACGGTCTTATATCTGCCTTACAAATCTTTACATGGTGCATCCTCTAAATAAATCAAATGAATAAATACACAAACAAATAAATGCTCGACACCACTTCATAAAATCGTTGAAGTAAAATGTATACAATTTCAATTTACCAACTTATAAATTGTTTTTTTTGTTTTTTTGTTTTTGTTTTTTTGGTGGTGGTCATGTCTTATTTTGTCTATTCACCTTATTTTTCCCGTAAGAGCTGGCACGGCCATTTGTAAATTTAATGTGTCTGGCTTCTGGTGTCATTCGCTTCCAGCTATTTTTGGCTGTACAAAACAGCTCATTTTGCTGCTTGATATTGCAAACTGGTGTTTCTTCCCATATTATTTGAATGCATTATCTTATTATGAACACACTGGATTGTAGTGCAAACAGTTTTACCGTTTACTGCACTTTCTTATTCTTCTAGTTATTTCCCTACAGCGGCTAATGAACCAGAAGTCTCGCACATTCACAGAAAACAGCTTACTTCCGCATTGAAAAATAAGGTGGATAGGTCGCAAGAAAGAGAGACAGATAGATGTACCACTGCATAAGTCATGAATCGTATATACTTTAAATGTAAATGCATATAACATCAGGGGAAATTATACTCAGCCATTGCAATCCAATGTCAAAAAGACCTGCATCTCTCACGTTCTTCCTTTAGATCATCACCTCAAGCGCCCCGTATGCAAAACCCATGACTGACGCCTAACTAAACAAGCGATTATGACCCTGACAGCTTCTATCAATCATCTGCCAAGTGGCATTCGAGCTGAGGAGGAGGAAATAAAGAGAAGGAAGACTAATTCAAATTTCCTCGCACAAATGTTTTACCAGCAGAATCAGACGGAAGGTAGCCAGTACTGTTTGTTATTTCTGGTGTGTGCAGCGTGTGATATGGCACTGCAGGAAAACAGCAGTCCATCAAAAATGTATCTTGTCAATCCCCTGTGTATTTTCAAATCACGTCGAAAGCGAGGGCTTCTTTGTATGCAGGTGTTGAATGGGATTAGGCTTCTACAGGTATCTGTCTCCTCTCGGGCAGGGCCGGGGAAGCTGAGCAACACGGCACGGAGAGTTGCCATGGTTTCCAGCTCAGCACTGCCTTCCCGCATCCCTGACCGATACTTTACTACGATTGTGTGTTCGGCTTCACCACATCCACAACACAAAGCAATCGATCACTTCTAGCTGAAAAATATACAGTAGGCTATATGGAGGACGGTCAAGTGGGCAACACTCTTTGGATTCGCTGGATACGAATCCAGCTCTGGTTTTTGTTTAGTCTGTAATGTTGGATATTAAAGCAGCACTATGTAACTTTTGGCGCTCTAGCGGTTAATAAACAGAACTGCACACATCCCGCGGAAGAACATTCCAACCGGAGCTACTTCTCTAAGTTTATGTCTATGGCGATTCACGCAGGTATGTGTTACTCCGCAGCGGTGACGACCCGACCAGGCTACAATAGTCCAAATATAAGTACTTATTATAAGTGTACTGTAGTGATTCGGAATAAGACAAAAACGCGGTTTGGAAGATGAATTCATGATGTACTCGCTCATTACATACATTTTGCAAATTTTGAACACAGAAAAAGTTACATAGTGCTGCTTTAAATTATAAAGCATTAATACCGTGCAACATGCAGGCAACTGCGTCCACCCACACATGACCCGCAAGGTCTGCTTTCCGATATTTATGGCGGTGGCTTTCAGCGCTTCCACTGAGCTATATTTGCGTTAGCTATGCAAGCCATGTGACACCTGGGTGTAGCCATATCAGACACATCTGGTGTGACAGCGGCACATCTACCGAACGCCACCTGATGCGAAACCCGAGAAGTTGCTGAAAAAGCGCCGTCTCGCTGGAGGTTGCTGGAAAAAAAGCAACTATGAAGCAATTATGGCCGTAAAATAAAACTAGATTGATGAGACGTCTGTAAGTGTCAAGTAAGATAAGCGGTTATCAACCGAGTGTGAAGACTCGACATAAGTGCAGAGTTGTATCGAACTCTTAGACTATGTGAAAAGCGGTAATCGCTATACTATTCTCTCTAAGACTACCACCAGCTGGCTGGTAATATACAGTGGGAGAACGGCGTAGCTCATGTCGGCCTCCCCGCTGACACTGTAATGCAGATGCCTAAGGCTGAGGAGAACAGCAGGTTATATATCAGAGAGGTCCCACAGATTATGTTAACTCTCTGTAGCACATTATAGGTTGAGATGCGATGGTGTGCAACTAATGAAACCGGATTTAGCTCTTGTTTGCTTTTATCTTTGGCTCCGTTAACTGCTGGTAGACAGTGATCACCTGTTGTTGGCTGTGTAAATATTGTACGGAACAACGTCGAGGTTTTCGCCTCTGGAGGCTCAGATTCAACTTTCTCCTGGCATTTCATGTTAATGTGAGCAAGCAAGGCAGGCACGGGATGTTGACTAAAAAACAGGCCGAACCATTAGTCTTCTTATGATGCATATTTTAAGGCTTATGTCATAACGTAAGCTCATCAGGGGATAAAATTCAAGGCAGATCGCTTGATGTAGTTACTGACATTTTGTTAGTGGTTTACTGGTGAAGTTTTACAAATAAAGGAATAGTTCACCCAAAAATGAGAATTTGCTGAAGATTTACTCACCCTCAGGTCATCCAAGGTGTAGATGAGTTTCTTCATCAGAACAGATTTGGAGAAATTTAGCATTAAATCACTTGCTCACCAATGGATCCTCTGCAGTGAATGGGTGCCGTCAGAATGAGAGCCCAAACAGCTGATGAAAACATCACAATAATCTACAAGTGATACACATGACTGAGGAAAAGTACATTTTCAGCAAACGTTCATTTTTCATTTTTGTAGTACTCCTTCAACTATTTTTAGTGTCCCACATGACTTTCATTGTCAAAATGGATCATTCCTTAAAGTTACCAAAAAAGTGACTTCCATTTCCTCAGTTTAAAAAGAACCGATATAT
>NW_015661992.1:357411-360397 GCF_001515625.1 Sinocyclocheilus rhinocerous | reverse complement strand
TTGTGTTAACTGCATTGTGTTGACAGCAACCCTGTTACCAAAGTTATAGTATGAAAATCAGTAAAACAAATATAGTTAAATATAAAAAAAACAGTTCTTGAGGGGTTGGTTGTTTTGAATCATTTTAATTTTGACTCATTTTAAGTCATGAAAAACATTGAGCTATTTTGTTAATGTATCTTTTCACATTCATTGATTTAAAAAAAAACTAAATCATACACATCATGGTTTTAAAATGTTAATACGTGTAAATGTAAAATTTTATGTATATTTAATAATAGATGATTAATAATTATACATTTTCTGAAGGTTCAGCACCCCCTTTCACTAATCAAAAAAAGACCCTGTTTTTATATGCTATTTGTGGAAAGTCCCAGTGCAGTATTTATGCAAAGGCTGAAGCATAATGGTGAAGATATTTTTTTTTCTCATTGGGTGGGAATTGCTTGCCAACACATAAAAACAATAAGCTGGACTGATTAGTCAAAGCTCAGGCATGCCAAATCCTGATATGTTCAGATACTTGCTAAGTCGCAGATGTGGAAACATCATCAGAGACCCATTAAATTTCAGTGACATTTCCAGGTGTATAAGCACTTCTCACAGTTATCCTCAGTTTTAGTTGTACTAAAAACTCATATTATGAGGTGTAAATTAATAAACTAATTAACTCCTAATATTGCCAGCCGTAATAAGCCTAAGTAATTCTACTTTTCCTTGTTTAAAGCATTATTGACCTCAAAACGTACCTGATGCAGAGTCTCACCGTTGGGTGTCGTCTCTGCTGAGTGTAAATTGATTTGAAAATGAAGATAAACGACAAAGAAGTCGGGTTTGATTGTTACTATTGATTTCCCTTAGAAAAGGTTTTTTTTTTTTTTTACTGTAAGTGGAAAAGAAGGTAATATTTGAGGCAAGAGAGACAATCTTTACTTATGAAGGCTCCACTCATAATCTCCAGGGAAAGGATGAGGATACACAACTTAAACTGAGAAAGCAATTGCCATCGCATGTCGTCATCGGCCCAAACAGAGCTTTGTTTTTTTGCTCAGAAGAAAAATAAAACTATTCAATTTTCACCGCTGAACACACAGGGTTAGTAAGATGGGTTTAGTTCCTCAACAAAAGCAAATTATCTTTTGAGAAAAGAGTCCTGTGATATTTTCCCTTAGCAGACACTGATTCAAGCTGTCAGTCCCAGAGACGAGCCCTGCGAGTCTCCCAGCGCTTTTCCTCTCCCTCTCCAGATTTCCCCAAGAAGACAATCATCTTTCATATTGTTCTAGCCAGATAGTCTGACGCTGTCAGGTAAATACACCCTTAGCCCACTAACAAACCACATCACGCCTACGAGTTTGTGAAATCTGCTAAAATACCAGCTGTTTATGTGACACAAGTTCACGTTCTGGAGAGATTTTCTTCCGAATGAGACTCAAATGGTTTCAGAGACTCGTGGAAAAGCATCGCTCTCCCGGTGCGTGTTGGGGGTACTGATAAAAATCTCAAAAATAGCATGAGAAAAAAATCGGAACTGTGGATGCAGGCAAGGGAAGTATACCAATGACTGGTCCAAACTAGAAATTCACCAGGCAAGTCCCACATTATTGCAGGTTCACAAAATACAGTGGAGTAAATGCAGCATTCTGACAAACCACCTGAGCTCCAGTAAATTTAGCCTCAAGTCGTCAAACGAGAGATCATAATGGCTTCCTCTTTCACTCGGTGATCTGATACTAAATCTTATTTACTAGAATTATCTTAGCAGGACAGTTACAAATCATCATGATTGCACTAATAATAATAATGATGATGGCTGCCTAAGGCTCACATAGAAAAAAAATTGCGGAAAATATACTGAGGGGAAAAAGTATCAGCATTGATTCTTTGATGTCCTGTTTTACTCTACTTGATGTTTTAGTAATTTTGCTGTGCTTTGTCTTTTTTTAGTAGTTTTGGTTTAAGTTTTGAAATATGTCTATATACTGTAGCTTTCACTGATTTTTACTTTTATTAGTTTTAGTTATTTTATCACTTTAAGTTAAAGCAAAAATGAGAAAAATTACCTTTGCAACTACAGTAGCTGTATATATATATATATATATATATATATTTAAATCCGTGTATCATTCGTTCACTCATTTTTTGATTTAATATTGAAAGTAGAACAATAAGAAAACAGCTCCTTTTTCATTTTTTCATTCTTTTTCTCCAAAAAAACGAAAAACGAGAATTCAGCTTAATTATTTGTTTTTCGTTCAGGGGTAGAAAAATGAATAAACAGCTTGAATATTAATTTCTACATGTGGGCGGGAATTAAACTCCCCTTTCTGCTGATTGGTCAGCCGAAGATCAATCCGTGCCGTCAGTTCTGCCGCAGTATCACGCAGCAGAATAATAGTCCTCCGCTGCTGCAGGTGTACGGATTCTTGATGCGTTTATTGCAACTACATTTAATCTTTTTCTCATCAAACAACCAGACATTAATAGCTCGAAACAACTTGTACCGGGGCAGAGCCTAGACAGGGCCTTCTTCTGTGTAGACCAGCAGTTCTCAAAGTGCCAGAGGGTCCGCGAAATAAATTGCTATAGCCTACCTTATTTTCCAGACTGTAAAGTAACTTTTTTTTATCATGATACATGGTGTGATTTATTCCAACGTGACTTGTATGATGTATAAATGTAGACTTTTAAAGTAGGCGTGTCAAGTGTTTGTTGTGTATATAGAGTGGGGGGAACTACTTCGTAGGCAGATCGGCTGCATCGCACTGGTTCCCCCAGTAGCCCCTCACTGCAGAACACAAGATCCAGGGGGCGGGGTTGGATCCACATCTAGGGGGTGGAGATGGGTAGGTTTAGGGGTGGAGATGGGTGGGTTTAGGGATCAGGGGGTGGAGACGGGTAGGTTTAGGTATATGTAAGGTGGGAGGAGTTGGATCTGGATCCAACCATGCCCCCTGGATCTTGTGTTCTGCAGTGAGGACCATCT